>NW_022196896.1:135826721-135841660 GCF_008632895.1 Mastomys coucha | reverse complement strand
TTTGGTGGAAATTTAGAGAGCAAGAGAAGCCTCAAAGGATAAGTCATCACAATGAAGTTTGGGACAGGTTCTGAATGGAGAGTAAAAACACAAAGGGCTATCGCATGGTACTTAAAACACTGAGACAACATACCATTTACACTGATGTGCTATCACATGGTACTTAAAACATTGAAACAACATGCCATTGACACTGATGGTATGTGACGTCAAACAATTACCTTTCTTCTTTGTTGGTGAGTCTACTTTAGCAGCTGGTTTGGATTCTGAGGGAGCCTCTGCTGATGGGCTGGGAACAGGGTCTGCATCTAATAGAGATGAAATCTGAGGCGCCTCAAGAGGTAATTCGGGAAGTTCAGTAGAAGCTGCATCACTCAGTTGCTTACACAGGGCTCTTGGTTTGGGTTTCACTATGGTACAGGTAGTATCTTCAACAGTAGCATCCTTCTCAACTTCTCTTATGAGGCTATCCTCACTGGGAATTACCCTAAAATGAGTGTTCTCTGATGGTGTAATTGTAGCTGTCCTTGGATGATAGTCATATCGTTCTCTTTTGGTGACCTGCAAAGGTGAATTGTTTAAAAACTAACTTCAAATGTATTTGTTATGGTTAATTTTATATATGGTAATATATTCATTAGCTATATTTTGTTCAATGTCACAACATTTATAACAGTTGCATTCATAACTATTATCATCAGAAGCAAACAATGAAGAAAACTATATAGACAACTTTCAGAGTCTAAAACAGAAAATGCTCATCTTGAGGGAAACAGCTTATAGACTACATAAGAACATCATCACATACATGACTCCAGAGCTCCTTAAAGCAGTCAATCAAAATCAAGTACATTTCTGTTTTAACAAAACTGAATTCAACAGAAGATCTAAATGATTTCATAAAATGGATCTTTCAGTTGATTATTCTTTCAGTGTCAACAGCTGAAAAGTTTTACGAACTTCCTCCTGCCTGATGCTGGACAGAACCCAATGTCTTGAGCATAGAAGGCAAACCTTTACCAACTGAGTTATGCCCCACCCTACCTTTAGTTATTAAGATCTCAGTGTGGAAACTCCAATGTCCCTTAGGTATCTTTAAATTATAAAAGATCCTGGATTCCTTCAGTTACAAGTAAATGTACAGTGGTAATGTTATGAAAATGTTAATTTTTATTTACTTTTTTGACCACAAGAGGGCAATGCTATCATAATCCTCTGTGAGTTTGGCAAGAAATCGCTTCCATCATTTAATGGAGGAAAATCCTCTTTACTAAAATTTAGTCAGACATCCTCATCTTCCCCATGAGCCCCGTACCTTGGTGGACTCTGGGAACCCGCCCCATGTCCACTCCATGTGCGACTCAGATCTGAGGAGGCTCTCTGATGACTTCACCTCCAGCTCCGAGTCACTCTTGGGGCACACCGCCTGAGGGTAAGTGCTGCAAACACAAGAACAAAGGGAAGCCAGGCTTCAGTCTAGGTGAGCCTCACAGAACAGACAGGAGCACGGTCAGCTTGAGTATGTCGACTGCAAGCACGCACATTCCCCTGAGGGAAGTATCAATTACACATCTCACTTGAGTTCTTTAATGAAATAAAAATGCCAGTTAGGAGTATTAAGGGCTTCCTAGGCTCTCTGTAGACCCTTTATGGTATGTATTATTTGTTTGTTTCTCAGAGGAAACTAATGATACAGACAATTTTGTAAGACAAAAAACACACAGAAGGTGGGCTCAACAATTAGTTAATGTGAGATCAGATATATGGCTCAGTGATAAAGAACTGGAGGACCAGGGTTCCCAGCAATCCCATGGCTGCTCACAGTTGTCTGCTAAGTCTATAATCACCTGCAATCCTAACATTCCTAGGGGGTACAACTTCCTCTTCTGTGGCTTCTGTGAGCACCAGGCATGTACATAGTACATAGACATACATGCAGATAAAACATACACATAAAATACATAAATTTAAAAAAATCATTTAATATCTAAAAAGGCTTGATCACAGATATAAAAGTATGGCCACATGTTCTCTCACTGTGTTATCTGACACCAAAGACCTAGAATTTGGTGGTAGGTCAGGCAAATTCTAGGCCGATTATTCAGATTTACAACTGGCAAGCACCATTAGATCTAAGATTAAATTTAGGAACAACATGGTTGTTGAGAATCAGTTCATATTCATATTAAATTTTAACTAATGGTTACTCTACTATTCCACAAATGGAAAGTGGTATCACTATCAAATAACAGAAAAGCTATTGATAAGCTTCCCCTTTCCCTTAAGAAAACAGAAATTTCAAAAATACTCACGTTTCTAATGGGGACCAATCTCCATCAGATAAGGGGTAGTTATCCCCAGAATGGAATAGTGGAGGCTCCTTATAGTCTTCTTCCTTTAAGGAAGCATTTGAAGATCCTCTACCAAAGGGAAAAACAAAGCAAAACCCAGTAAGGCAGGAATGCTATGTGAGCTTTAACCTTCTCCACTAAGTTGAAATAAACAATATAGTTGTCACAACCTCAGCACAGTGCTACTCAGTGGATGGCATTCATTCAGTTCCTCCAAAAATTTTTTTTAAAGATTTATTTTATTTTATGTGTATGAGTACACTGTAGCTGTACAGATGGCCATGAGCTATCATGTGTGTGGCTGCTGGGAATTGGACTCAGGACAGCCCTGCTCGCTCTATAATAATAACTATATATATAATAATATAATATATTATATTATAATAATATAATAACTATATATATATAATTAACTGTAGCTGTCTTCAGACACACCAGAAGAGGGCGTCAGATCTCATTACAGGTGGTTGTGAGCCACCATGTAGTTGCGGGATCTGAACTCAGGACCTTCAGAAGAGTAGTCAGTGCTCTTACCCGCTGAGCCATCTCGCCAGCCCCAGTTCTTCCAAATTTAAGGTGCTAAAATTGTAAATAGCAGGTAATCAACGATCCAGAAATTTAGTAATTTGTCCACAGTAAAAAAGCTATGGCTTCAGTTTTTATCTTTAGGGAATTAATTTGTCATGTGTCCTGTCTACTTCTCAGTCATGAGGAAGTTTATATGGAAGCATGTGGAAATTGCTGAAACCTCTGAAAAGCACAAAGCACTCGCTATCTTCTAGAACACTCAGCTCAGTAGTGTACTGAATGTACATCTTACAGAACGTTAGTGCTCCTACAGTATACTGACTATAAACCAGAATCGCACCACTCACTCTGTAGGCTGAAAGCAGAGAAGGAAAACTGCTGTTTCTTCTTCAGTATTACTTCCTGTGTGACATACTTTTTATTTCTTCTTCAACTAGCCTTCCCATACAGATATAAACCACTTAAGATAAATAAATGGATCCTTTAAGATCTTCCTGTCAAAGTTCTTCTCTTGATGGAATCTCACATACAATCCCATGCAAGAGGAAAAAAAAAAACATACCTAAGCAGACACTAGGAACCAATCATTATCTAATAAAAATAAGTCAAATGTTAAACTTTCCCTAAAGAAAGGGAAAATTGAGGCAGGGGAGACAGCTCAGAATATGGGTTCAAGTCCCACTGCTCAGATGAAGGACAGCTTACAACTATTTATAACTATAATTTCAGGGAATCTGATGCCTTCTTCTGACTTCCATAGGCACCAGACATGCATGTGGTACAGAGACATACACACAGGCAAAACACCCATATACATATACTAAAGTAATTAACATGTAGAAGAATGCAAATCGATCCATTCCTATCTCCTTGTACAAAGCTCAAGTCCAAGTGGATCAAGGACCGCCACATAAAACCAGATACACTGAAACTAACAGAAAAGAAAGTGGGGAAGAGCCTCGAGCACATGGGCACAGGGGAAAATTTCCTGAACAGAACGCCAGTAGCTTATGCTCTAAGATCAAGAATTGACAAATGGGACCTCATAAAGTTGCAAAGCTTCTATAAGGCAAAAGACACTGTCAATAGGACAAAATGGCAACCAACCAATTACAAAAAGATCTTTACCAATCCTAGATCTGATAGAGGGCTAATATCCAATGTATACAAAGAACTCAAGAAGTTAGACTCCAGAGAACCAAATAACCCTACTAAAAAATGGGGTACAGAGCTAAACAAAGAATTCTCAACTGACGAATACTGAATGGCTGAGAAGCACCTAAAGAAATGTTCAACATCCTTAGTCATCAGGGAAATGCAAATCAAAACAACCCTGAGATTCCACCTCACACCAGTCAGAATGGCTAGAATAAAAAACTCAGGTGACAGCAGATGCTGGAGAGGTTGTGGAGAAAGAGGAACACTCCTTCATTGCTGGTGGGAATGCAAGTTGGTACAACCACTCTGGAAATCAGTTTGGCGGTTCCTCCGGAAATTGAACATAGTATTACCTGAGGACCCAGCTATACCACTCCTAGGCATATATCCAGAAGATGCTCCAACATGTAATAAGGACACATGCTCTACTATGTTCATAGCAGCCTTATTTATAATAGCCATAAACTGGAAACAATCCAGATGTCCCTTAAAAGAGGAATGGATACAGAAAATGTGGTATATCTACACAATGGAGTACTACTCAGCTATTAAAAACAGTGAATTTATGAAATTCTTAGGGAAATAGATGGATCTGGAGAATATCATCCTGATAATAGGCCTTTTGCCTTCCAAGTAACCTAATTGCAAGAGAACACACATGGTATGCACTCTCTGATAAGTGGTTATTAGCCCAGAAGATCGGAATATACAAAGAACAATCCATAAACTACAAGAAACTCAAGAAGAAGGAAGACCAAAGTGTGGATACTTCATTCCTTCTTAAAAGAGGGAACAAAATACTCATGGAAGGAGTTGCAGAGACTAACTATGGAGCAGAGACTGAAGGAAGGACAAGCCAGTCTGATATAGTTGTCTCCTGAGAGGCTCTGACAGTACCGGACTAATACAGAAGTAGAGGCTCACAGCCATCCATTGAACTGAGTACAGGGTCCCCAATGAAGGAGTTAGAGAAAGGACCCAAGGAGCTGACAGGTTTGCAGCCACCTAGGACGAACAACAATATGAACTAACTAGTACCCTCAGAGCTCCCAGGCACTAAACCACCAACCAAAGAGTACACATAGTGGGACTCATGGCTCCAGCAGCATATGTAGCAGAGGATAGCCAAGTAGGTCATCAATGGGAGGAGAGGCCTTTGGCCCTGTGAAGGTTCTATGCTCCAGTGCAGGGAAATGCCAGGGCCAGTAAGCAGGAGAAAGTGGGCTGGTAAGCAGGGGGAGTGGGGAGGGAACAGGGTTTTTTATTTTATTTTATTTTAATTTTATTTCTTTTTTTCGGAGGGGAAACTGGGAAAGGAGATATCATATGACATGTAAGTAACGATAATATCTAATAAAAATACGTAAAATTTAAAAAACACAAGGGGGAAAAAATCAAGCCAAACATGGTGGCATATACCTTTAATCCCAGCACTTGGAAGGCAGAAGGCAGATCTCTGTGAGTTCTAGGTCAGCACGGTCTTTATAGTGAATTCCAGACCAGAGAGTGTTACATAGTGAGGTCTTGTCTCAAAATAAAATAAATCTGTGAACACAAATGCCTATAGCTTGTACTTCAACTCAGGCCAAATTATAGGTACTTAATGTGACTCCAAGCAAAACAAGGCTTCTCGGCTGTGTGAGAAGGAGGAGAACTAAACAGGAATACTGTTAAGACTCAGTGGCTCTTTGAATATTTACACTCACCACAGAAACAAACCCCTGGTAGTCTCCAGAAGCCACTTACTGATGGGGGTCTGATAAATACAGCTTTCCAGTCACAGCTGTTCTTAGGGATAAGTCCTAGGCTCCCTGAATTTAGTTCCCACATTCAACTTCAAAGGAAGACTGTTTTAGTGCATTAAATGTTCAGTTCTTTCTTTCTGATGGCCCGGTCTTGGTTCTTTAGTTTTGCTATTGTTGGTAAGGTACTGAAATATTTCCAACAGTGGCATGGAAATGTGTAGGTATTTGGGGTATATGGTAGTTTGAATACAAATGGCCCCATAGGCCCATAAGGAGTGGCACTATTAGGAAGTGTGACCTCATTGGAGGAAGTGTGCTACTGTGGGTGTGGGCTTGAGGTGTCAGAAGCTCAAGCCAGGCCTGCTGCCTACTGATCTGGATACAGAACTCTCAGCTACCCCTCCAGCACCATGTCTGGCTGCATGCCACCATGTTTCCCACTGTGTCAAAAATGGACTATACCTCTGAACCGTGAGACAGCCCCAATTAAATGTTTTTCTTTATAAGAGTTGCCATGGTTGTGGTGTCTCTTCACAGGAACAGAAACCCTAACTACAACAGGATAAGTCTTGGAAATGTTTTATATGTACGTATTCAAAACTGTACTAGAATATCATCCAATTTGAAAAGCTTCTTCCCTTAAAGGTTTGTACTAAATTCAATGTTGTAAATTTTTTTTAAAAAGCACAATTATGTATATTACAAAAGACTCCATAATGATAATAATTGTTATTAATACATTTACTATACTCTTAAATATTTGTTTTAATGTACTCATACTTGTAAAAAGTATACTGTTTTATACACAGTATGCCATCTACCAGCAGCTACCTCATGTATCTTATACTTTTATGTCTCTTGACTCATCAAGAGACCATTGTGAAATATCAGACTCTATACTCAGTCTGTTTGGCTGGGTTGCCCAAAGGGACTCTGAAGACAGTATTCTGGAAGGTATTCATGCCTCTAACACCATGCTGACCTAGTCTAGACTATAAACAAGTATTGGGAGCACCTTTGGGAAGCCTCAGAAACATAGCTGTCCAGATTTCATGCTGGCCAGGCTGCAGGAACATGTGACTGAGGCTCTGTGCAGGGCCAAGAATTCACATTCCCTGGCCACCAGAAGATTATCTAAATGAAGTAAAGCTTCAGCAGGTTGAATGTAGATATTGTGGAGGGCATGGCCAGTGGCTATGGACATCCCAACCATAGTAGCCTAAGCCTCCACTGTGGTCCTCACTAACCACGTTCATGTAGACTGTGTTAGCTGCTCTATTAATGCACTTCTCAGGACGGCCGCAGCTCAGTCCTTCTGGAGCTTCAGAAGAAAGACACACAGCTCTCACAGGACAGGCACCACAGAGTTCATAATGCATCCTGAACTCACTCCAACAGCTATTTAATTATTACTGTCTAGTTTCTGTTAGATGTATAATTAAACAAATTTTTGTTCTAAGGAAACTTCAGGGGGAAAATCCTCCAAAGGGTGATCTTCACAGCTCACTAGCAACCCAAATGAATGAAGAGCAGACCACTTAGCCCTGAATGCTGCCAGAGGCCCAAGCTCACATGTACTGTGATACCTTCTACCAAGCAAGTAGGCAACTTGCGCTGGCAAACTATAGCAACTATCACCCAGTCAGGACACCAACAGATTGCTTATGTTTTAAAAATGTGTATGAGTGTTTGGCCTGCATGCATGCACTGTACCATCAGTGTGCCTGGTATCTACAGAAGTCAGAAGAAGACATAGGATCTCTGGAGCTGGAGGTACATTTACAGATGGTTGTATACCACCTTGTGGGTGTTAACCAGACCTAGGTCCTCTGCAAGAGCAGAGGAGTACTCTTAACTCCCCGAGTCATCTTTCTGGCATTTTAATTGCTTATTTCTAACAGGTATTCTGAATTCTATCTCAGGTGAAATAATAACCTAATATATCTAACAGTATGAAAAGTAACTATTACTCATGACAGTGAATGATATAAGAAGTATAGAAACAAATTCTGTTTAAATGTTAAGAGTACTACCACATGTAAACTTCCAGGATTTATAATCTAGATCTCAAAATCATAAGAAATGAGTTAAAACTTCACTAAATAGAATTACTATTCAGAAAATAGTATTAATTACAATATACTAATCATTTATTAATAACAAGTTTCTCATGATTTGACAATTTAAAAAAACTTAATAAGCAAAACACATCAAGGCAAAAGTTATTCTGCAGTTTCTGTAGCAACTTCCTCTTCTTTGACTGACAAAGAGTACTTCACTTTTCTGTGAAAACCCAGTGTTTCCAGACACAAGTGCACCATTTCCTCCCAGCAGCTACTGGAAATATTCAAATGGGTCAGCATCTCTCCCATGAGTCCTTCCAGTTCCATAAAGGACACTACATGCAGGCCACTTATGGGTTGCAGCCTCTAAGAGCTGCCATTGAGAGAGCAAACCACTGATAACACTTGTACATGTCCTTCCCATAGTGTCTGAGTGACCACTGAGTCAAACAGGCGGAAGAAAATTCCAAGTGAGACAAACTGTACTCTGCTACCTTGAAATTTTGGACAGTGCTGGCTCGAAAGTGGCATAGGTTTTGAGATTCCTATTAACTGGTATGTAAGTGATGATCAAAAACTCCACTCAAAAAAACCAAGTTTTCTTTAATTAATAGGGTATTTTGCTCATAAATTCAAAACGAGAGGGAAGTAGAGAGAGAAGAAAGGGACAGGGAATGGGGAGGAACTGGGAGAAAAAAGACCTTTGGGTTAGAAAGCTAGCTATTCATTCCAAGCCAATCCTAGTTGACAGTAGAAACCACCAGACTGTTCCAAGGGATGTTTAGTGCCAGAGCCAAAGGTCTAACAATGAGTGTAGTGGGATGCTGCTCCCACTTGGCCACACAATAGAGTTGGGGGCCCTCTACTGGATGCACAGGGCATGGCAAGAACTTGCAGAAGCCCTTACCTTGCTGCCTGGGCTCTCTTATCATCATCAGAGCTCACACCCACATCACCTACATCTTCTGTAACAGGGGAAGCTGCCTGCTCCTCCTTCCTATTGTCCTGTTTGCACTTCTTTCTCCTTCGTTTCTTCTTTTTCACAGAACTCTGAGTGAAAACTGCTTCTGATTCCAGGGTGTGAGAAACATCTGAACTCTGGGCTGGCCTTTCATTTCCACTTGATTTCACCAAAGGGGTTTCAATATGTTTAAAGAACTGGTCTTCGGTTGGAATTGGTGAGGTGGCAAGATAAGCAGGTAATTTTTCCTTAAAGAACAAAAGAAGAGTTATCTATGACAAACTGGACGCTCCTTGAGTACACAACTTTTTACAGGGGTAAGAAGGCATAGTTCCTAAGGGCAGAATGTCACCTGCTAGACTCAAGTGCTAGCTCATTTCAGTATGGGGCTGAGTTCAGTTGCAGGAACTATTCCAATTCAACACACAATATGCAAAAGCTGCGGCTAACGCAATGCTAATTAAATTCTGTGCAAAGAGCTGTCCCAGTGGAAGCAGCTGAGTATTAAAAGTGTGACACAATGTGATACAGCAAAGGCCAAGACCAAGGCCTCATCTGATAAGAGCAGCAGAGCAGGTGAGTAAAAACAGGAAGCTGGCAGATTTAGAACCACATGAACAAGTAAATGGAATGTGAAAAAAGGTGACTGTGACTTAGGGACACCTACAGTGAATGAGGTCAGTAAATTTCACTCCAAATATCCTCTCAGGAATTCAGACCAAAAGGCAGCCCAATATTTAGAATAAAAAAAACTTTCAACTTAATACTGAATAAACTAATCTAGTGAACTTCTTGGTCATGTGTTTCATCTTTTATATATTCAAAAGAAAGGATAAATAATAACATAAAACAGGCATAAATTAACTCCATAACTTAAAATGGTCAAAGTTTTACACAATAGTTCAAAAAACATGTGAGTTCTCATAACTGGTACCCACTAAAAATTTTAAACTTGGACTTAGTAAACACCCTGAAACTTAAAGTTTTGTTTACTAGGCTTACCACTAATATACAACTGTTGCCATAGCCTGAACGTCCCCCAAGGCACCCCAATGAGGCTGATGTGCCCTCATTTCTAGAGGTTTCATTTAATGGCTTTTTTAAATTTATCAGGGTGCCAACGCTGTTATGGTTTTCAGG
This sequence comes from Mastomys coucha, assembly GCF_008632895.1. Lineage (NCBI taxonomy): Eukaryota > Metazoa > Chordata > Mammalia > Rodentia > Muridae > Mastomys > Mastomys coucha. Next base: position 135,831,714 of record NW_022196896.1, on the reverse strand, counting down.
AGTGTCTTCTAGTTTTATCACAGAAGTGTTTGGGGTGAGGTAGAAAGTACCGGCATATCTATGCTAGTTGTTTTTTTGTCAGCTCAGCACACACCTGATGTATCTGGGAAGAGGGAATCTCAGCTGAGGAACTACCTGCATCAGACTGCCCTTTGGGCTTTTTCTTCATTAACTACTGACATGGGACTGACAAAGTCTCTGTGTCCCCAGCCCACTGTGGGAAGGTGGCTGGCTGTATTAAGAGAGCAAGCCATGAGGAACAAGCTAGTAAGCAACAATTTTCCATGGCCTCTACTTTAGTTTCTGCCTCCAGGTTCCTGACTCAATTTCCCTTCATATAGTAAGCTGTAAAGTGAAATAAATTCATGGTGTTGTTGATCACAGCATTAGAAACTTAGCTAAGACATCTACCAACCAATAAGACAACAGTTAGATAAGCCAGTAAAACTTCACCATGGAAAAATGCAGCTATGAAAGAGGTTGTTTTAAAATTGTTGACTGAAAAGGAATGTTGATGTGGACAGTTATGTGAGAAAAAGTCAGACTAAATAAATAGTACCTGATGGGGTTCTGTTACCTTCTAACTCATTTTAAAAGCAGGTCTTTTATTCATAGTATATGTCATAGTATAGTAATTCTAATGTTTGTTTAATGAATTTGGATATTTTTATTGTATTGTTTTGTTTTGAAACAGAGCCTCACTATGTAGCTCTGGCTGTCCTAGAACTTACTATAGTGCAGTGAAATCTGCTCAATTTAGTCATATGTGGAACAGAAAAAACTGCTGAAGCAGGTTTCCATAGAAATGTTGGCAGTACCTGAAACCAGGCAAAGAACTCTCAAGAACCCAGATCTACTGGGTTATGTGATAACTAGCTAATATTTATTATGCTTCACTCTGTTCTTTGCCTCCTCTTCTTGAGGAGGTGAACTGTTGTTTAGGTCATATAAATGCAGATGAGGTCCAGCCAGACGCAGCTCCTTCGTAAGCTGCAGGGCACACAGAGCAGTACCCCGTGCTCTTAGGCTAAACATCAACCAAAATAAAATAATGCTCTTTTGCTGTTGTTTACTCTTGGTGTTGTCAGGTTAGAAGCTCACCTGCAAAAGTCTCTGTGTCCTAATAACTCGAAGCTTCTCATTCTTGCTGTAAGATATAATTTCTTATGGAAAAAGACATAATGACGCTCTATAGTTGTGACTCTTTTCTATAGTTTTTGAAGAGTCACAATGACTGCGTCAAGAACAATTTGTTCTTGTTCCAAGTGGGTTATGTGTGCCTGGGAGTGTACAAGGACAGGGGCTTGTATAGGTTTTTCTATCTTGAAGAAGAGACCAAATGTATACTAATGTATAAAAAGCCATGGGCCAATCAATTTATATCTCTTGACATCACAGTTCAGTGGTTCTTAAAGTCATGGGTATAATGTTCCTAAGCAAACAAAAGAATCATTCTTGAAAGCTTTATTATGTGTATGTGTGTGAGCGTGTGTGCGTGTGTATGTGTGTGTCTCTGTGTGTGTCTCTGTGTGTGGCACGGGGACTTGTGTGTGGCACAGCATCAGTCTGGCATCAGAGAACAACTTTGTGGAGTTCTCTCCGTCTTTATGTGGCTCTAGATATAAAACTCAGGCTTGTCAGGCCTATGTGGAATGTGCCTTTATCACTGAGCTATCTCTCTGGCCCCATAAACATGTCTTCTAAATTTAAAGGTCACATATATACACATGCACACTTAGTCTAAAGAGATATGCCTCAAGGCAGGGCTGAATAATTTCAAGTCAAACCATAAGCTATAATGGATATGAAGCAGGAAATCCCTTTGATATTATAACAAGCAGTTTTCTGCATGTTCTCTGTACCCTGAAAGCTGGTGTGAGCTCTTTTTTGAGAAGTTGACTTCAACATATAACAAAAGCTTGTTTAGCCAAAAATAATTATTTACACAATTACAGAAATAGTAGACCAGTTGTTTTGTGACATGCTATAGAACCCTGAGTTAACATGCAAAGGGGCTTTGAGAACTTACATATTCTTCTTCAGTCTCCTCTACAAAGAAGGCTTCTCCATTATCACCCAATTTCATGTGAAGATCCACAGCGCTGCCATTGATTTCTATGTCAATCTGAGGAGGAAGCAAGTGTGGTTTAGCATAAAGAGTCTTTTCCTTCAGGCTTAGCTAAACCCAAATTCTGGGCTCTCCAGCCAAACTTGGTACTGGGTTTCTAGAGCTACAGCCCTGGAGAAACACTGTTACTAACCCCACAGACCTCCCCCACAATAAACTTGGGGAACACAGGTAACCATGGGTTGAAAGAAAATGTTTTCACATTTATTTTCACAGCATTTAAAAAGTTTATTTTTTAATCTCTCAGTTTTATTTTCTTTTTGAAGGACAAGGACTGGATAGGTAGCCTATCCTTATCTTGAACTCACAGTATTCTGCCTCAGTTTTCAAGTGCAGGGGTTACAAGTTGAGCCACCATGCCCAGCTTAACCTTCAGAATATTGTGAAATGAGAGAAACATTCTGTACTTGCCAAGTTATAACATAAGCAGGGTTTGTACTGCAGAACTCAGACACTCAAATGTTTCACTGACTCTAGTGTTGAGTTGTGAGCATATTCCCTGCAAGTATTTTTATTCCAGGTGACTACACAACAACAGACACTATCAGGACCAGTGAGCAGTCACTGGCCTTCTGCAGCCTGTGCTGGTGACTGGCCACAGAGTTTTGCTACTCAGTTCAGCCACAGAGCGAAGTGTGGTGGGCATATGTTTATGTGTGTATACATATGTCCATCATTATGTATGTGTGGGTTCACATGTGTGTGTGTGGGGGTGGTGGTGGTGTCAGAGATCAACCTCAGGTTGTAAGCCCTTAGGCATTATTCACTTTTTCTAAGATGAGGCCTCTCACTGGGACTGCATGATCAGGGTAGGCTGGCTGGGCAGAAAGCCCTAGGTACCTGCCTATCTGTCTCCCCAGAGCAGATACATTAAAAAATAGCACATGCTACCATGCCCAGCATTTACATAGGTTCAGAAAAGCAAAGCTGGGTCCACATACTTGTATGGCAAGCACTTTACTGACTGAACTCTCTCTCCAGACCTCATGTAAGATTTTGTAAAATTAAACAACTCAAGGAGGTAATTATTGACCAAGATATGAAAATACGGAAAAAAAGGAAAGAACTGATAGTGTTATAAGGAGAATTCAGCTTTTCCAAGGTTGTGTCCAGTAAGTCAGTGCACATTCTCATCAAGGATGTTTTCCTTATAACAAATGGAGACCATTACCAAAAACCAAACCAGCCCAACTGCAGAGTTGTGGAGCCCAGTCCCAATGGATGCACAAAACTCCTGCATGTTGCTAGAACATTGCTGAAGAGGTAGCAGAAATACTGTAAGAGCCAGACAGGCTTAGGAGTTTGCTGTTGGACTGTGTTTCTTAGGAATGTTAGAGGTGTCACCTGTAAAACCACATGGCCACCCAAACATGCACATCACAAGGACAACAAAAGCTCGCTAATGTGGATGAGGCCTCAGCTCTATAAAGACAACTACAGGCGACTATGGCATGCTGGGTGTGGGAGTGTACTCTGTAGGGAAAGCACACCCGCTACTTACCATGATCTGCCCTGAAAACATACATGCAGGTGATATTATACAGATCAAGTGGGTTGTACTTATGTGTTTCAGAACATACACACACAAGCATATATAACAACAATTAATGAAAAGTCATGAATTTGAAGGAGAGCCAGGACAGGTATCAGGGAGGCTTTAGGGGAAGGAAAGGGAAGGAAAAAATGTTATTTACATTATTATCTCAAAGATTAAAAGAGTTTAACAAAAGGAAAATTAAAATCAAATTTGAGAGTTATACAAATAAACAGCTCACTTATAGGAACTATGAGCTTGGAGTTTTAGACAGACCTAGATAGACAACCAGAAGAACTATATATAGAAAAAAATCTTAGGTGTCCTTGAAATGTCTTTTATACATGTATATGTAGGTATTACTTATTTAATATATTTAAATACACATTTATATAAATATATATAAATGTACATTTATTATGTGTGTGTATGTGTGTGTGTGTGTGTACATATAAAATATGAAGACTGTTTCCTGATCTGCCCAGCTGAGACATCCTAGAAGCAATGACACATCAGTAGTAATAAGAAAAACCCATGGCCAGATCTTTGCTTCTAAATACGAGTCTTAAAAACAACTCAAGCTCTTTGGATAAGCAAAATGACTGTTTATAAAGTTGAAGCAGGGGAAACAGATAAGGGGAAAAATCTATTGTAAAATTAATATCTATGAGTTCACATGACAGAAACTGAATAGCTGAAGAATTAAATAGATGATAGAGCAAAGATAGCCCTTAATATAGGATTTAAGTTAAGAATTGGAATAAAAATGAAGATAAATTATAGTTACACATTAATAATTCCATAAATAAGCTTTATTAATGTATGTTAGTATGGGAAACAGGATTATTTCCATAAACCTCATGAAGAGAAAAATCAAACATTGTCCTCCAAGTAGATCCCAGCAGACATCATGAATCAAGGGAATCACTCTGCATTCTTACTCAAAGGACCAAGGGCAAAACCAACCTGACAGACAATCTACACAGTAACTTCTGTATTCCTTACCAGACAAGCACATGGAAAAATGCAAAGTCAACTTTAGAAAGGACCCGGGGGTGGGGTGGGGGGGCTGGAGAGATGGCTCAGCAGTTAAAGGCTAGGCTCACAACCAAAAATATAAGAAAGGACCCTGGGACATAAAGCAGACAGTCCTAGAAACACTTGCAACATCTGGATAAATGTCTCTAGTTGCCAGTATATGTCACTATAAATTTCTGGTTTTGAGCAACTCTCCAATGGCAATAAAAAATGCTAACATTAAGAAACATCCTGAGTGAGGTAAGCCAATCACAAAAGAACAAATACGGTATGCACTCTCTGATAAATGGTTA
>NW_022196896.1:135821959-135826104 GCF_008632895.1 Mastomys coucha | reverse complement strand
AAAAAAAAAAAAAAAGAAGAAGAAACTGGGTAGCAGAATCTCCTAAAACTGTTTTATTTATGAATCCTGGGAATTGGGAAGATGGTAGAGAGTAGATGTCACTGTGGCCATGTGGAGAGTTAGGAATAACTTTCTGGAGTTGATTTTTTTTTTTTTTCTGCCACCAAGTTCTAGAACCGAACTTAAGTTGTCACATTTGAATGACAAGGACTGTCACTGACTATTCTCACCTAAAAGAAGCGTTTCTGAATTATATCTGTGACTTGCCTAGAAGTAAAAAATGAACATATTCCCCTTACTTTTTAGAGGAGATGGCAACATATGTCATTTTCTGTGTGTGTCATATGTGGGGGTGGGGGGGTGAGCATGCGTGTGCTTGCATGGGCCTTTCTTCATTGCTTTCCCACTCTATATCCTGAAGCAAAGTATCTCATTGAAACCTAGGGTACATTTTGGTTAGTGTACCTACACAGTTTGCTCCAGGGATTGTGTCTGTTCCTCCTGTATGCTGGGATTACAAATGGGGCATTCATCACTCTGCAGCAAGCATTTTCACCCAATGAATCACCCCATCCAATGCCAGTTTCCAAAAAGCATTTACCCTGCCTCATTTTCTAGTCAGCTTTCTTAACATTTTATTTTACTGAATAATTACTGTCAAGAAACAAGGAATAGAACTATGATTTCCGAGATGCTTTAGCCTAGCGACTTCTACAATCACAGAAGAATGTTTACTGACTTAATACATTTTAAGAGGGTTGAAGAGGCACCAACTGCTTTTGCTGAGGACCTGAGCTGAACTCTCAGCTCCCACATCAGACAGCTCACAACAACCTGTAATTCCAGCTCCAAGCTGACATCCTTTTCTGATCTCCTCAGGCAGCAACACTCACATATGCATCTACACACACATACATGTTAAAAGTAAATATAAAAACATTAAGGTAAATACAAGTATTTAAATTACATATCTCATCTTTAATAAAAATACATTCAGTGTATTTGAATTTTTCATATTTAGATGCTATCCATTTAACCCAATGGAGATAAAATTAAATAATGCTTCTTTTAAAATGCAAATTCAAAGTCTAAATTGCTTAGGCATCATCTTAGAAAAATTAACACTATACAGCTATTACTTCAGGATTCAAATACATTATTCAATATGTTCACTTATTTTACTCCCTTGATTTGTCTATGAGTAAAGTTTTGTCGTTCCAAAAATTTAAACATATGTCAAATTGTGCCAGTACTGAGTGCATTTAAAAGAATGTACAAGGTGGGTACAGAGTGAGTTTAGGACAGCCAGCGCTATACAGAGAAACCCTGTCTTGAAAACAAAACAAAACAAAAAAGAATGTGCAAGAACTCCTTAGGCAAACAACCCCCCCACACCCTGTGGAAAAAAACCCCAACCTGTGTACAACATGATCATGAACATGGTTCCCTTGGTGAAACTATTTAGGAAGGATTAGGAGGTATGGCATTTTGGGAAAAGCATGTCACTGGGGGTGGGCTTTGATGTTTCAAGAGCCCATACCATGCCCAGTTTCTCTTTCTCTGTCTCCAATTTGCAAATAAGAATGTAAGCTCTCAGCTCCTCCTGCAGCACCAGGCCAGTCTGTATCCATGGTTCCTGCCTTCATGTTCATGGACTCACCCTCACAAGCCCTTAGTTAAATGTTCTCTTACATAAGTTGCTTTGGTAATGGTACCTCTTCACAGCAATAGAACACTAACTAAGACAAGCACCAAGGTAGAGTAAGTGCTTCCCAAGGTTACTATTTTAAGGAGGACTCTCAATTTATCAAATTCTAGTGATACTGTCTAATACAGTGGTAACTCATTATTCCCTACAGCTGTATTTCCTAGATTGTGCTTTAGCCTTACTCAATATATACAGCTGTTAAAGCGAGAAGATGCACACAGATACTGGATGGAGGTAATGAATGTCTTCTTTGAAGTGCATCCTTTAGTTGAGAATATCTTCAATACAATCTGGGGATCTGCCCACCTTATTTCAGACTGTACATTTCAAAGTGGATTCTGGTGAATGCGAGGCTTTTGTTTAATCCAGCCTAATGGACTTGTTCCATTCCAGCTACAGTGACTAGCCTGGGACGGATGTGATCCAAGCATGAAGCCAACATTTCTAAAGGCAATGTGTCTGTCTGTCTGTCTGTCTGTCTGTCTGTCTCTGTCTCTCTGTCTGTCTCTGTCTCCCCCCTCCCCCCCCTGCCTCCCTGTGCTGGCTGTGAGCCTGGCAGCACTGACTCCTGTCTGGCATGAGGAAAAACTCAAATAATCAGAGGCGGAACTCTAAGGTGGGGAAACAGAATCCTGGCAGTGCCTTTAAGACCTTCTTAAACCAGCACTGACTAAAGTAGATGCCCCTGGACTCTGGCTTCACAAGCTCTTCTGCTTATGACAGTAGGAGGGTGGACTTCTGCCACCCATGATGGGGACAGTTCCAATACACTGGGCAATTACTTCAATAAATAATCATGATACTGATTTTGTGAAACATTAACAAAATGTTTTTCTGAGACTCAACCCCTGAGTTACTGGATGTTACAGGAGTACTGGTCTTCTATCAAACACAAATATATCATAGGAAATAATTGTCTCTCTAAACAGTAATTTTAAGGTAGTTATGATTCCAGGTGTTACCACATGTGAAAATTTAGTTAATCTAAAAATCAATGAATAGCTTACCCTAATTCAAAAAGGCTTGAGACGAGGTTAATGTAAACTACCAGTGTATCTTAAGATAGTTAAAGCTTAAGTTTTACTATTTTGGTAAATCAAATGGACAAATTTCTTCTCAAATATGTCTCCTGAGATTCTGGGATATGAAGAAAGGGAAGAGGAAAGAAGAATTTTTGCTTTTCTTGAGCCCTGTGTATTATGATCCTAAAAGTACTGGGGGTGGATGGGGTGGGGGTGTTGTCTGACAAGGTATTTAACTTTGTCTGGGTACTTAACAGTAAATGGTTAATGAAATCACCTGTGTAACCTGGTAAAGAAATTACATCTCTAATTACAAAGTGCTCAGAGAATACACACATCTGCTCAGTTCCTTACTTACACAGAGGACAAGTGCCTGCACACATCTGCTGCAGCTCCACTCTGCAAGGCCAAAAGCCTGAGTCAACTTATCAATTAGAAACCTGGTTCCAGGGAATGGTGGGGGGCAGGTATGGTGTGGTGGGAGAGAACTTCTGGGAAGACCCCCAAAAGAAATTTTACAAACAGATCCTTGAAAATCTATCGAGAAACAGCTCTAATATGAAAGTACTAACAGTGTTACTACAATGATTTCATAACATCCAAAAAGATGTTTTTTTCAGAACGAAAAAAATAAAGTCTAGTTTTGGAAACCCATTTTCTTTCTTTTTTTTTTTTTAAAAAAAGATTTACTTTATTTACTTTATGTGTATGAGTACACTGTAGCTGTACAGATGGCCGTGAGCCATCATGTATGTGGCTGCTGTGAATTGAACTCAGGACCTCTGCCGGCCCCGCTCACTCGCTTGCTCCACCATAATTCACTGTAGCTGTCTTCAGACGAACCAGAAGAGGGCCTCAGATGTTCTTTTGTGATCAGGTTACCTCACTCAGGATGATATTCTCTAGATGGTTGTGAGCCACCATGTGGTTGCTGGGATCCGAACTCAGGACCTTCGAAAGAGCAGTCAGTGCTCTTACCCACTGAGCAATCTCGCCAGTCCTGGAAACCCATTTTCTTTTACTTTCAAAAACCTAAAGCCTAAGCAGAGGGAGATGTATATCTAAAAAACACCAGCAAAAAAACTCTTTAACTTGTGCATGTTGTTCATTCAGCCCACACACTTCCACCTGTGCTACCCAGTGGAAAAGTGCTCTGACAGAGCTCCAAATCTTAGTAAGAGTTGCTGACATTATCTGGATAGATAATGTGGGAGTGAAAAGTTGCCAAATATATACTCTACAAAGTTTTATCATTAACTCAGTTTTAAAACTTACCACACACACAATTCAAAAACCTTCTTAGTGCCCAATATTTGAGAGAAACAATAATTTAAAAACACCCAAACACCATCCCTCCCCCCATTAAACACAAAAGAGGAAAAATACAAACATTCAATTGGGGCATTTATTTCCTT
>NW_022196896.1:135820707-135821019 GCF_008632895.1 Mastomys coucha | reverse complement strand
CTGGCCTTGAACTCAGAAATCCGCCTGCCTCTGCCTCTGCCTCCCAAGTGCTGGGATTAAAGGCGTGCCCCACCACCGCCCAGCCTTGTTCCCCCTTTTAAGAAGGAATTGAAATGTCCACATTTTGGTCTTCCTTCTTCTTGAGTTTTTTAATGGTTTGTGGGTTGTTCTTCCTGTATTCTGAACTTCTGGGCTAATAACTACTTATCAGAGAGTGCATACCATGTGTGTTCTTTTGCGATTAGTTTACCTCACTCAGGATGATATTCTCCAGATCCATCCATTTCCCTAAGAATTTCATAAATTCATTGT
>NW_022196896.1:135820017-135820276 GCF_008632895.1 Mastomys coucha | reverse complement strand
GGGTCCTCCGGTAGAACTATGTCCAATTTCCGGAGGAACCGCCAAACTGATTTCCAGAGTGATTGTACGAGCTTGCAATCCCACCAGCAATGAAAGAGTGTTCTTCTTTCTCTACAACCTCTCCAGCATCTGCTGTCACCTGAGTTTTTTATCTTAGCCAATCTGACTGGTGTGAGGTGGAACCTCAGAGCTGTTTTGCTTTGCATTTCCCTGATGACTAAGGATGTTGAACATTTCTTTAGGTGCTTCTCAGCCATTC
>NW_022196896.1:135816042-135818327 GCF_008632895.1 Mastomys coucha | reverse complement strand
AATGGCTACTCCAGCTTTTTTCTTGGGACCATTGGCTTGGAGAATTGTTTTCCAGACTTTTATTCTGAAGTAGTATCTGTCTTTGTCACTGAGGTGGATTTCCTGTATGCAACAAAATGTTGGGTCCTGTTTACGTACCCAATCTGAGAGTCTATGTCTTTTTATTGGGGAATTGAGTCCATTGTTATTAATAGATATTAAGGAAAAGTAATTGTTGCTTCCTGTTACTTTTGTTGTTAGAGCTGGAATTCCGTTCATGTGGCTATCTTCTTTTAGTTTCGTTGGAAGATTACATTTTTGCTTTTTCAGAGACGTAGTTCCCCTCCTTGTGTTGGAGTTTTCCATTTAACCCTTTGAAGGGCTGGATTTGTGGAAATATATTGTGTGAATTTGGCCTTGTCATGGATTTGGTTTTTCCATATCTATGGTGACTGAGAGTTTTTCTGAGTATAGTAGTCTGGGCTGGCATTTGTGTTCTTGTAAGGTCTGTATGACATCTGCCCAGGATCTTCTAGCTTTCATAGTCTCTGGTGAGAAGTCTGGTGTAATTCTGATAGGCCTGCCTTTATATGTTACTTGAACTTTTTACCTTACTGCTTTTAGTATTATTTGTTTTGTGCATCTGGTGTTTTGACTATTATGTGGCTGGAGGAATTTCTTTTCTGGTCCAGTCTATTTGGAGTTCTATAGGCTTCTTGTATGTTCATGAGCATCTCTTTCTTTAGGTTAGGGAAGTTTTCTTCTATAATTTTGTTGAAGATATTTACTGGCCCTTTAAGTTGGAGGTCTTCACTCTCTTCTATACCTATTATCCTTAGGTTTGATCTTCTCATTGTGTCCTGGTTTTCCTGGATGTTTTGGGTTAGGATCTTTTTGCATTTTGCATTTTCTTTGACTGTTGTGTCAGTGTTTTCTATGGTATCTTCTGCACCTGAGATTCTCTCTTCAATCTCTTGTATTCTGTTGGTGAGACTTGCATTAATGTTTCCTGACTTCTTTCCTAAAATTTCTAACTCCAGAGTTGTCTCTCTTTGTGATTTCTTAATTGTTTCTACTTCCATTTTTAGGTTCTGGATGGTTTTGCTCAATTCCTTCACCTGTTTGTTTGTGTTTTCCTGTAATTCCTTATGGGATTTTTATGTTTCCTCTTTAAAGGCTTCTACTTTTTTACTCATGATCTCCTGTAATTCTTTAAGGGATTTTTTTGTTTCCTCTTTAAGGGCTTGTACCTCTTTACCTGTGTTCTCCTGTATTTCTTTAAGGGAGTTATTCATGTCCTTCTTATATTCCTCTAGCATTATTGTGAGATATGATTTTCAAACCAAATCTTGCTTTTCTGGTGTTTTGGGATATCCAGGACTTGCTGTGGTGGGAGTACTAGGTTCTGATGAAGCCAAGTAGTCATGGTTTCTGTTGGTAGGATTCTTGTGTTTGCCTTTCACCATCTGTTGATCTCTGGTGTTAGATGTTCTTGCTGTCTCTGACTAGAGCTTATTCCTCCTGTGGGTCTGTAAGCCTGTGTCAGTACTTCTGGGAGATCAGCTCCCCTCTTGTACATCCCGGGCACAGATGGCTGTGGATCAGTTGTCTGTCCTGAGTCCTGGGGTCACAGCACACCCTGGAGACAGGATCTCCACTTGTGGGAAAGGTACAGAGAGGGCAGTGGGTCTGTTGTCCCTCCTAGGTGTGGTCTAAGGTAGAAATTATCCTGACCAGGCTGCCCTGCGACTTGTGAGGCCTGTGCCTCCCGGCTGGTCCCGCCTTAAAAGGTCACCAGGGAGAAAATGGTGGATCTCACCCGGGTCCCTGGGTTAAAGCACTCCCTGAAGGCAGGCTCTCTGCTTGCAGGGAAGGGGCAGAGAGGGTTGTGGATCCACCACTGTCACGTGGAGGCTGAGAGGATCCTGGCCCTGCGGCCCTGTGCGACTTGTAAGGCCTGTGCCTCCCGGCTGGTCCCGCCTTAGAAAGTCCCATTTATTTCTTTTAAATAAATACAATCTACATTTGATTGCCTGAGTCTATCTACTCATAATTAGTACAATATCATCATATATGTGTATGTATATATGTATGTATCTATCAATCAATCAATAAAATAATAGGTTCTCATGTATCTTAGCCTGGCCTCACATCTGCTATGTGCCTGAGCTGAGAAGGATTCTGTCCTTCTGGTCCTTCTGTCTGTACCTCCTCAGTGTCTAGATAGGCTTTGTGCATGTTATGCAGATATTTTGCTGACCAAGCTATATCTCCAGACTGCATTATTCTTAGAGAGCCTCTTTAAA
>NW_022196896.1:135763151-135815988 GCF_008632895.1 Mastomys coucha | reverse complement strand
AAAAAAAAAAAAAAAAAAAAGGCACATACATGAGCCACAGGGTACATGTGGCAGGTCACTGTATGACTTCTGAGTATGTTCTCTTGTTCCACCATGTGTGTCTCAGGGCTTAAAGTTGGGTAATCAGGATTGATGGCGAGAGCCTTTACCACTGGATCATCATGCTGGCCCTATACTATTTTAAAGTGCTGTATTAAGTAAAGTAAAATCTCTTTTTCAAAATAAGCCCAACTTCCTCGTTGTAACGATCTTCAGTTTTGTTCTCAGTTTCTTCATAATTTCAGTTTCTTTTTCATTTGGAGAAACTTTCTATAAGAGAGTCTTTTGAATTTAGAAGCCACTTCAAAAGCAGTACTTAAAAAGTTGATTACTTACCATGGTCTTCAATAGCATACAAGTTAGGGCTAGATCACCACGGTGACCTGCGCACTTACCACTTTCTCCTTGGACCTCAGGACACCCAGCTTCCCGAAGCGCACGTGAAAAGGTGAGCACTGATAGGAGCCATCCTGCTGCCTCACCACAACCACATCGATGCACCCAGACAAAGTGGCTTGATTAATGCCCTTGTAGAGTTCCTTCACAGTGACGAGCACCTGCCCAGCCAGCTGGCCCACATAATTCATGGTTTGAGACTGTAAGAAAATAAATGATGTCAGCACTAAATCTGACAACTAATAGCAATGACATAAAGCGCTTGAGCAGACATACAGTCTCATCTGCTATTCGGAGCCCACTACTCTTCTGCTGCCCCAGCTACATCACACATCTCTACAAGAGGAAAGAAGTGTCAGACTGGAAGTGCCTCTAAGTGGGGCCTGAGGCTTAGGAAGTTCCATTTCCTTTCACACCCCAGGGTGGGGCCACCTGTCTTCATGGACTCCACTGACTCCATCTCCCTCCACCAATAGCTCAGGACCTGCAGTACTTCATCCACTCTGACCACAGCAGCCAAGCACAAAAGGCCCAGGGGATCGCCACCTCCAGGAAAAACTCGGGATTCATCTTTGCAGAGAAACAAGGGATACAATTGAGAGTTGAAATGTTATGGTTCAGAACATGCTGCATCAAACAAACTGTGGTGAGCTGCCCCAGGACTAACACACATAACATCACTTCAGAACCTCAACAACACAATGGGACACAATGCTTGTGTCCCACAATGTTCAGAGCACAAAAGGGGTTTTTGTTTCTCAACTTCAACTCATTACTCAAGTCAAGATCACCAGAGCTCTGCAATTCAAAGAAGAGGAGGTACACCTAACCTGGCTTCACCCCTTATCCCAACTCTTACACTGAAAAACTCAATCCACACCAAAACAAACCCGTTAGTCCTCAGGCTGTCAGATCTCATTCCAGTGGTTGAACACACCATCACTCAGCAGACACCTTAACGTTATGTTAAAGCCAAATCCACAGAGAGTCCTTCCCCTTGATGTTGGATCAGAGAAACCCTCCAGTTTTAGGCTAATCCAGAAGTCAAATTTTTTTTAATTGGGCTCTCGGAGTCCAAACTATTAACTGCGCAGAGTGGCCTGTCTAAACCAGCTCTGGTTACCCTAAGCTCAAAGTTCCATCTCTGCAAAGTTCTAGAGAGACATTCTGTGTTGTCAGGTAAGTCCTAGGTGGAACAGGGACAAAGTGCTGATCCCCTAAAAAAATGAAGTGGACCTGCCAGGTCCCATCTGCACATAACTCAGTCTACCCGCCAGAGATGGGCAGTACCTAAGGCAGGACAGATTCCACTAAAGAATCTATACAGAGATGACTATAACTAGGGTCTAGCTGTTTGGCAGCCTGAAGCATATAGCCCTGATTATTCCCCTGGGTATGCCAAGGTTTCCAATTGCACATACCAAAGAGTTTGCTTTGAGCAATGTACACAAGCAGCCAAATTTACTACGATCTCCTAAGGTGGGGAGATGTCATAATTATAAAGAAAATGTTATAACTGTGAGACAATTATAAACAGGTAGCTTTGGTTTTAGGATGGGGATGGTTGTTTTAGCTTTAATAGCATGGGCAGATTAAGCACACATCAAATACTTAATTTTTGAAATTTTTATTTTTTGAGACAGAGTCTCACTGTACAGTCCTGGCTGGCACGAAACTCAAAATATAGACGAGGCTGTTTCTGAACTCAGAGGGATCTTCATGCCCCTGCCTCTTGGATGCTGGGATTAAAGGTGCCACCACACCTGACCAATCTTTCTCTCCAGGGTCTTGGTTTGTGGCCAAGATGGCCTAGAACTCAAGACAATTTTAGTCTCTCAAATGTTCAGATTGCAGGCATGTGCTACTATATTTGACAATAATTATTTCTTGAATAAAGAAAGAACTATCAAATGAACTACCAATAAACAAGCTAAAAACCAATAAACAGCTAAGAGTCATTACTATACTGTGTGCAGCAGAAATACTATTTCATCAGAACACTCATGGATTATCTCACTGTACTTTTTCTTTTTGAGATGGTCTTACTATGTAGCCCTGGCTGGCCTGGAATTCACTATGAGGACCCTGCTGGCCTTGACTCACAGAGCTTCACTTGCCTTTGCCTCCTGAGTGCCATCATACCTGGCTCATTATGTTTTTAATAATTATCATTTCTGGATCACGAGTTCAGAGACAGCCTGGGCTACATGAGATCCTACCTCTAAAACACCAAATAAACAAAAGTAAACTACTATGAGATCAGTGTAGACCTTCAGAGCTCTAAGAAAAAATATGGTTTCCCCCAAATCCTCTACTCAACTGAATGTTCTGCACTTGGTGTTAATTGGGATGCACTGGCAAAATATCACAACCAGGATGTCAACAGCCTCAGGTAAGGGCCAGAACTTGCCAGGCAGTGTTAATGAACACCTTTAATCCCAGCACCTAAGAAGCAGAGGCAGGTGGATCTCTGAGTTTGAAGCCAGCATGGCCTACAAAGTGAGTTCCAGGACAGCCAGGGCTATATAGAGAAACCCAGTCTAGGATGGGGTTGGGATTATGAAGAACCAAAATACCACCATCAACATAAGGATCCTGTTGCCCCATACAGTCACACACATTTTTGTCTTGCTTTCTCCTCCCCAGTCCCTGACATTAATATGTTCTCTATTTCTGAAATGTCTGCCACTTAGAAAGGAAGTCATATAAACAGCACTATGAAATATGTAGCCTTTTAGGACTGCCTTCGTTCCCTCATATTTTTCTGGAGACTTATCCAGATGGCTGTATCACTGAACTCATTCTATTTTATTGCTGCACAGTATTTCATGGTCTAGACTTACCATTAAAAACAAAACAAAACAAAACCCCCAAACCTCTTTACTTGTTGGAGGACAAGTAACTGCAGTTCCTGGCTATTACAGATAAAGCCACAGTTTTAGGTATCTACACACCATGTGTGTACAACTGAGTGCAGCTTGTCCATTGCAAACAACTACAGGCGTGGCTGTTTTAGAACAATCAGACTACTTTCCAGAATTGCTCTACCATTTTATCTTCCCACCAGCAATATCTACAAGGCGAAATCATCTGGCATCCGTACACAATGAGTCATTACTGTTTAGCCATGACATTTTACAAAGATTTGCATTTCTTTAATACCTAACAATGCTGAACATCTTTTCATGCACTGTTCTGCCCCACGAGTGTCTGTCTATGGCATTACAGAGTCCTCATCTCACTAAGAAGGGAAGGAAATGCAGATCTTTGTTCCCACTTCTGTGGTCATGGTATATAGCCATTTTATGTTAAAGACAGAGTATCTCCAGAACTGAGGTGAAATTCATTTGGAGGTAGTTCAACTCATCACCTCTTTTACCAGAAATGTTTCTTTGCTACCTACCACACTTGACTATTCCTGTCCTCTTAAGTTTCACACACTTACAATATGCTGTTTTATCTGCTGCACCACACTAAGCACAAAGAGTCAATTATATGGCTGACCAATGGTGGTAACGATAAAATGAATACTGTTACAATTTGTAAAAAAAAACATCGTAATAGTATAGACCTTAAAAAAGAAACTGAAAATGGCTACTTTTAAACATCTACATTCAGTCATAAACAATCATGTTCTAAATGTGTAACAAGCTTACAATCAACTAGAGAATACAATACATAGTTAAGTATAAAAACATCTACTCAGGATGATTTTAATTACTGTGGTTAAGAGTATATGCTGTTATACATGAAAACCTATTGTGTAAAGTTAGTTGCTAAATGTAGAAAAATGCAGGCTGTTAAGAAACTTGTTTTCTCTTGGGAAGTATGAAGCCCTTTAGGTTTCAATTTTGTAGGATTAAAAAAAAAAATCCAAAAGTATATGGAGGCCTAGACCGGAACAAGTACTAACCCCAGAACCGGCTGAACAACCTGCTGACTGCACAGGAAACCTAGAAGCATTACTCTCAGAGAGCCCACTTACCCCAGTACAGACCTTATTTTGAGACGGGATTTCACGGTGTGATCTTGGCTGTTAGGGATGGAACTTACTTTGTACACTAAACTAGCCTCAAACTCACAGATGCCCATCAAAGGTGTGCACCACCATGGCTGGTCTCCAAGTATTTTAAGAAATAAAGAAACTGAAACTTCAGATATATTGGGTGATGTTATAGGGTGGATGTTTCTATGTACTTCCTACCTCCACTCCATGCACTGAAGCCTTAAATGAAGGTATTTGGAGAAGGGCCTTTAGATGTAATCAGGTTTAGGACATGAGAGTGAACAGAAGTACCTATCCTCACTGGTGTCCTATAGAAAGACAAAGTTAAGAGCCAGCAATCCTTTTACCTTGCCATGTGAGGACACAGCAAGACAGCTGCAAGCCTGTGAAAGCACCCCCAATTTGTCTACACACACACACACTTTTTAGATACCAGTACAGTCAACTCAAAGTCCTAAAAGTGATATTCACACAACAAAAACTGAACACTTTTCTCCAGACACTAGCAACAGCCTCCCTTGGGAAAACCTGCATAGATCTAACTTAGACAGTGACAAGACACTCACCTCATAATGTTAAGTCTCAAAATATACCTGTGAGAGCAAACGACATCTATACAGAGCATTCTGAAGAACCCTCAAGTGACCCAGCAGAAAACTGCAGACAAGAGAGTCTACTGGTCTGAAAAGGAAGTTCCTGTGGCAGTCAGTGTGGGTAATTAGGTGACAAGTCATCATTCCAGACTACAGACAGTTACACAATGAAAGGTGGGCCAGGGTTATCTCAACACACAACATTACAATCTATACAACATGGCTTCAAGAATGTTAGAGCTGTAGTTTTAACATTCAACAATATACCAAGGTATTTTCCTCAGTATCCATATTTAGAATAGAGTAGGAAAAGCTACATGCTTATTCTTATACACATCTTCAGATTTCAAAATAACAAGCAGATTCTAACATGGCAAGCAGCACATAGAAGAGGGAGTACCAACTTCTTTCCCCAATCTCTCACAACACTGGCATGCCCTGTCCTTTTTAATGCTATCATAGTACCATATAATGAAATCATGTCCCTACCTATATTTTCACCCCATTTCTCTCAATTCTAACTGCAAGACAATGTCTTATAATGAAGTTTTCCAATAATTTAGTTCTTATCTCTCAAATAAAATATGCCCAGTCTTCATGTCCAATATATGAGTTAGCTTGTGTACAGAGAACATCTAACTTGGCTAACAAATAAGGAGAAATATAAAAAGTAAAACTACTAGAAAATATAATGAGTTTTAAGATTTTGAAATTCAACCTATGGAATGATTATCTACATAGGAAAAGTTTTAGCTAAATGCTTATATTGACTCTTTTCTGAAATACAATTTTAAAGTTTCAAATAGCTATACCTTAGACTATTCAAAATAGACTTTACAAACAATAAAATTCATTCTTTCCTAGTGTACACTTATATATGTTTTTAAACAGATGTATTCATATATGTACATATGTCTGCATGGAGGTGCACAGAGGCCAGGAGAGTGTGTCAGATGTTATGTGGGTGTTAGGATCCTGTGTATTTTAAGTAAGCATGTATATAATCATAGTAATCAAGATACAGAACAATCAGATCAACCCTCCTCCAGTCTCTCAATCCCCCTCTGTGGAATCTCTCCTCCTCCAACTACCTATTTTCTGTCCCTAGTCTCCTGATTTTATACAAACAAAATCATGCAATATGCAAGGATTTCTTGTATTTAGCACAACGCATCTAAGGATTTTTTTTAAAGTATTATAAGTATTAGTGCAATTTTTTTGTTTGTTTTTGTTGTTGTTGTGGGGTTTTGATTGGTTTTTAGTGATAAGATCACTCACTATGTCGTCTTAGTTGGCCTCAAACTTACTATGTAGAAGAGAGATATCTGCCTCTTGCATTCTTGGATTACAAGCAAGCACTACCATGCCCAGCTAGTAGTTTGGTCTGTGATATAAATATATTCTATATTGTTATTATTCTGTGATATAAATGTACTCTAGTTTACCCTTTCACCTTGGGTATTCCTAGTTCTTGACAATTATAAAGCAAAGTTTTAGGATTTTATTTGGTTAAATATTTAGGAGTAGGAACTGCACTGCTATTTAGATAAGAGTTGTAAAATTTGTTTTTGCAACTACTGTTTTCAAGATATCTTTAATGTGCTCAGGGGAATTTTCTGTTAAAAAGAAATCACTTCTCAGATTATTTTCAAAACGACAGTTTTCTGTTTTACAGTACTTAATGTACTGTGAGAGATATGCACTGATGGTCAAAGCATGTATTCTTTATTTCCTCAGACATCCTTAACAAAGCACATGTGAGTCACAGCACTTTAATCTCTTTGCAGATGAGTATTTAACCCTCAGCATTAGACAAGGCATATGGTATGGACTGTTTTAGGTGTAAAAATCAGGCCCCCAGAGGACAGGCCTCCACTTGAAGTCAAGCAGCTTCACAGAGTCAGGCCCAGTCACATCTTCTGGTATGCCATTGTCTTTTAGGAACTTTCAGAGATATGTGTACAAAGAAATCTCAAGGGCTGCAAGAGACAGCTCAGCAGATAAGAGCACTGACTGCTCTTTCTGAGGTCCTGAGTTCAATTCCCAGCAACCACATGTTGGCTTACAACCATCTGTAATGGGATCTGATGCCCTCTTCTGTTGTGTCTGAAGAGAGTGACAGTGTACTCACATAAATAAAATAAAGAAAGAAAGAAAAAGGAAGAGGGAGAGGAGGAAGAGGAAGAAATTTCAAAAGGCTTTAAAAAGCCATGATGGGGCATGGTGGCATTCACCTTTAGCCCTTGCATTTGGGAGGCAGAGGCAAGAAGATCTCTTTGCATTTGAGGCTAGCTAGTCTACAAAGTGAGTTCCAGGATAGCCAGGGCTACAAAGAGAAATCCTGTCTTGAACCCCACTCCCCACCCCCAAATAAAATAAAAACCACAAAAGGCCATGATGAGTCTCCACATTCTAGTGTACATTAAAGACAGGCCTTTTATTACCAGTAGACTTAGATATAATGTTATGATGAGAAACATATGTTTAAAGGGTCAAGTTCTCAACTTTCTCTCCCTCACACTCCCAGTCTTAAGCCTTCTACTCACAATGTGATAGCTATACCAGCTAGTCTATTTTGGTAGTGATCATTAATAACTTCAAGTTCTCTAAAATAAACATAGAAGTCTGGTCCTTTGGCTTCCATATACAGTCATCCAGTTTTAGTTGCTATGGAAACCATACTTTCTAGCCCAGGGATTACTATTAAATATACTGGTAATACAATATACAATTTCCTTTGAAGCATACCTCCTTACTGGAGGTGCTTTTTACTTATGCACTGACCTCTAAGTCAAGAATTAATATGACTTTTAGAATCAACACTTTCCCTGGGCTTACAACCTACATGAAGATTAGCCTGTACCCAGGCTGGAGCTGTACTTTGACCATCAAAGAGTCTAATATTCATGCAGATGTAGCCCCAGGGGAAGATATGTTAAACCTCATTTATCTTTCCCTCTCTCACCCTCTTTAAAACAGCCTTTTTTAAGTCCTACAGCCAAGGGATGCTGATGCTGAGAAACTGCACAACTGTGTCGACCTCTAAGCTGAAGGTCGTCCCTGCATCTGATGGTAACATGGTAAAGCTCAGGTAGCAATGAGCTACATGAATTACCACTGCGGTTTAAAGAGTATCATAGCACTTCTATTAACAAAGCAGCTATTAACATTTGTAGGCCCAAAGTTCAGTGACATTCTCAAGGCTAAGAACTTTGTTATCAATAAGTCTGATAGAACAATATCTTCTTCAGAAAGAAAGCTACACTTAAGAGTTAAAATAGAATTGGTTTTAGTAAAATTCTAAGTTCACTTTTTGTTTAGCTGGCCCAGTTGTACTTTTAAGAGCATAGTTAAGGGGAAGCAGAACCACCTACACATTCTCTGGTGACTACAGGTAGCCAAAGTCACACTTTTATACAAA
The DNA here is from genome assembly GCF_008632895.1 of Mastomys coucha. NCBI lineage: Eukaryota > Metazoa > Chordata > Mammalia > Rodentia > Muridae > Mastomys > Mastomys coucha. The sequence continues at coordinate 135,807,533 of NW_022196896.1, read as the reverse complement.
AGGGAAAACAGTAGTTTTACAGTGTGGGACCTTCACACTACCATAATCAAATAATCAAGAGGTGACTCATTAAAACAGATTCATTGCTTCTGTGGTATTTTGTCAAAAACACAAAACCCAAATCTAACCATGAGATGATATCAGACTAACCACAATTAAGGACACAGCATGTCTGATCAGTATTCACTGAAATGTGAAGACCATAAAAACAGGAAAGAATAAGAAGGTTTGAAGGGACTGACTAAGGACACACGGCAACCAGAGAGGCAGATTCTGAAATAGAAAACGTATGTATATGTATGTGTATATGTGTGTGTGTGTGTGTGTGTGTGTGTGTGTGTGTGTGTGTTAAAAACAAAACAAACAATTCTTGGGCTCCCTACTGCTTCAGTCTGTTTGGTACTATACATACATGTGAGGGAAAAGTGCAGCACGGCTTAAGGCAGGGACTCCATGTCCTGTGTTCTTTCTCTGGCTCACATCAGATGCCCTTGAGGCATCCCTAGGACCAGCATACAACCTCACTACAGGTACAGTATTTCCAAAGTCCTCAAATAACTGACTCCAAAATGTCACTTTATTTCAAATTGATGACCAGAGGAAAAGTTGAAGGGGATACTTCCTGCCTTTTTTTTCTTTTCTGCTTGTCTTTGAAGGAACTGGGGTTTTTCCAATATAGTTTCAATATAGCTCATGAATGGATATCAGCCTATATGGGCTATCGTACTGTGCTCTGTTAGGAAGTAAGGAATATAAGGTGGCAGATGGCTGCTACAATCTCAGCTCTTGTAATCCTTGACCTAGATGGAGATCCACTTGTTTGCTAGTCAATCTGTACAAGTAATAACACTTCTGAGATTACACAACTCTCTTCAGGTTTGCCCCCGGGGTTCACTTTAGGTGGATTCATTTTTTTTCTTTACCTCTATTTTGTTTTTCATTTTGAGACAGTTTTAACATATAGCCTAGGCTGGCCTCAAACTCACCAGTCTTCTGCTTCTGCCTCTTGAGCCTAGGAGCCACCATACTTACAGATATTTACACCATACTTACCCACACACTGCTAGGTGAGCTTCCTCCCAGATGGACAGTAGCTAATGCTAAGATGGTCTATCAAAGGTACCCAGTAACAAATAGGATCTCATCATAGCTAAGAAAATACAAAATATCATCAGCATGACTGATGACTTACATAGACATTTAGGTAAGTCCTCTGAAGCATAAATAGGATTTGAGGAAGAGGGAAAAAGTTCTACAATAAGACATGAAACCAATGAAAACTAACAAAAGTTGCCCTGTTCTCAATTAGGTAAAAAACAACATCACACGCAGAAACTATTTACTCTAGAACGCGAGCCTACAGTTTTCTTTTCCTACTGCGTGGATTTTGTAACCCAGTAGAATTGGGTTAGAATATATAAATAGTATAAAATACTTTCCCCAAAAGGGTGAGATTTTAGACCTTTTAAAGAATTGTATCCAATTACTTTTAAGACCGTGTCAGCAGCCTGAAGTTCTACCAGAGCACACTTTGCCCAAGTATTTTAGACCACTCTCTCAGATACAAGGATCTCTGCAGGGGCAAATGCCCAGTGCTGCTCCTCAATACAGGGAGTGAGGAGGAGGAGGAAAGCCATGGAGCTCAGCTCATCAGGGCCTGGCAGGAGCGGGGGCTGGGGAGTGGAGTAAAGACATTAAACAGGACTCCAAACCCACTTTCCTCAACAAGTCTGGTAGTCAGGACAACAGAGGACTTCCTGCCTTATTACCCTTCTGTCTGTCTGTCTGCCTGATTCAACCCTTAGAGCTCTGGTTAGTTTAAAAGCCAGACTCTTTACTGTACACACCCATGTTCGTTCAAAAGTCAAACTACTAGATAATTACTATAGCTTATTAAGGCAGATATCAAATCTAGTATGCCAGCCACTAGCCATTCAGAAAATTCTCTTGGGGTGGGGTGGTGACTCAGGGCACATCAATGACATAAGAGGGAACTGTTAACAAAATGCAGTCTAAGCAAGTGTCTCTGACTTCCCTTGGAAAGCATCAGTAGCAAGACATCAAAGAAATTCTCTTGCAATGGACAGTCTAGTCTGTATGTGGTACCACTAAGTGGACTTTAGAAATATTCCATAGAGAAATAAGCATGTCCATATCCTTTCCTCTGACCTTTAAGACAAATGCACATGAATGCATATGAACACACCCTTTATATTATGATAGACTTCAAAATAAAATTGCCTCCCACAGAAGCATATGACTCATATTCATACTCGACTATTGCTGCCACTAGTGAGTGAAGTCTGTATGGAGACACTGGTGACCTCAGATCTAGAAGCAAATATCAGACAGAATATGGCAAAACACAGGGTTTCTCTGTGTAGCCTTGGCTGTCCTAGAACTCACTCTGTAGACCAGGTTGGCCTCAAACTCAGAAATCCACCTGCCTCTGCCTCCCAAGTGCTGGGATTAAAGGCGTGCGCCACTACCGCCCAGCATGGCAAAACTTCTAAGGCAGCATAAACACTCTCAGGCCTTTAAAACCAAACTAGGTTAACAGATTTCAGAATTTATTTTTTATTTTTGTTGACTTCATTCTGGTTTTTCATAAAAATGTTCAACCTACCTAATTTGCTTTTTTAAAAAAGTAACCAAGGCAATTTAATGAGAAGATACAACAACATCAGTACTTTCATTTGGAGTTCCAGATTATCTGAATGTAGTTATTTAGCCTCTGCCTTTAAAATGAGCATTTAAGCCAACCCTAGTGGCACAGGACTGTGATCCCAACACTCAGGAGTGCTGAGGCAGGGGGATAGTAAGCTCAAGGCCAACCTATAGAAAAAGTCACCATGAACAACACACCAAGACCTCATGCAAAACAAAAACCAATGTAATTAAAACAAGATGTATTCAAACACATTATTTTTTTAAGGTTCCACCAGCAAAGTTAAATAATATTATCTTTACATCATCTGACTTTGTTTCCTTTACAGACTTCTAGAACTCAAACTTAAAAGCCATGTTTGATTTTGTACCCTGTAGCAAGAGAAAACTAGATTAAAAAGTTCAAACTCTACCCCACACATATTTCAGGCATATTTTTTGTTTGTTTATAGTCATAAAAGGGACAGCCTATAGTCATTCTTTTGTATCACATATCCAACAAAATGCCAGTTTCAAAATACTTGCTTAGCCTCACAAGAGATTTGGCCAGGACAATTAAGACTATAAAACTTAAGTGACTTCTACCCCCTCAACTACCACACTGAGATACAAGAACAGAGCTCAGCCCAGTACTTTGAAATCTAGCTGTAGACAAGTTCTCAGTTTAGAGCAAACACATTGAGTAATAACAAACAGAATGAGGAGAGCATAAAGGCAAGGAAGGACAGTGAGCAGCCAAACATTTTTGTTCTATGTAACATTTTAAAAATTAGAAACTTACCACAACATTACATTTTCCAAACAAGGGGCATTCACCACTTTCATTTAGCAGGTGCTGTCCCTTCTCAGTGTTACCCAGACTGAGCCTCAAGCAAAGAGAAAGAGACATGGGTGAATGAAACTCACCAGAATACCAGGAGGGGCCTTGTCATGGTAAACACCTGCAGTTTCACTCAATGAGCTTGCCTGAACCTTCTTCTCATCTTCACTGTTATCTTCTAGGTAAAACATCTTAAAACTAAAGAAACTTATCAAGCATGACTCTACAGAGGTGAAGGCACCAACAAACAGAAAGCTATTCTGTGGACAACCAAGTGCTAACTGCTACAGAAAGGAACACAGTTAAAACTGAAAGCAAACAGGTCTTTAAAAAAAAAAAGCAATGCACACACCACTTTACCAATGAGATTTGCTCAAAATGCCTCAGCCCCATCTCTCCACGGATGATAAGCAGGGGCATGGGGCAGGCTGAGCCATGTGTTTACACTGATAGGTACCAGTCCTACCCAATCACAAGCTGGTTAACTACAGTTTCCACCACACAGAACAGGGATTGAGTTAATGATTCCTTAAGCCAATCACATCTTCACATGTAGAAATAAAAACAGCTATACACAGGTGGTAAAAAAAAAAAAAAGCTCCTGTAGTCATGTGAGGGAAAGCTTTTCATATGCTTAGACTGCATAACTGTGTTCTACTAAATATTTTTACTTCATTATACTCGAATAACCTAGCACTTCTCACAAACCTGGGAGATACCCTGGCTCAGCACTCTATAAATGACAAAACTAGACGACTTCATGAGTATGACAAGGTAACACTTAGTTCCTGGTGTTTACTTGCCAGCTCTCAGAATGCTTACACAGTAACATCAAGCTTTTCTAGAACCTTAAAGCACATAATACACATAGGTAAGACATACACATAGACTTGATTTTTAAGTTAAAACATTTTATTGAAGTCATTTTCTAAGACTCTGGAGTTTATTACAAGTAGCCTCAAGCCATATGTGCCTATTGAATTTGCAAGCAGACTAGTACTAAATGCTAATAATAAGATGAGTGAAGACAGCCACTTGATTTGGAAGGTTTAGTATGAAAAGAAAAAGTGAAGAAATTGTGATGTATATGTATGTTGAAATGATATTCTATACTCTGAATTAACTATTATTAATTGAATTTTGTGGATTTTTTTTCTACATCTTGTGTGGTACAGGTGCACATGCTTAGATTGATGTGCAGAGGATAGACTGTCAGGTCTCCTGCTGTATTAATCTCCTCTTCCTTATTTCTTTGAGACAGAATATCTCACTGATCCTAGAGCTTGTGTGACAGCCAACAAACCCCAGTGATCCTATTGTTTCATTCCTTGGCAGTGCTAAAGACGTGCACATAAGCTTTCCCGTGTGTGCTGGGATCCAACTCAGATCCTTGTGCTTGCATAGCAGGCACCTCTTACCCACAGAGCTACCTCTAGCCTCTCTGCTGCTTCTTTTTATAATGTGATAGGTAAGAAATCTGAATACATCTCACATTCAGTTTCTGCTATATGTCACTGTTTTTAACACCAAAAGACAATCTGGAGAGATGAAATGTTTTCCTAATGAGGAACTGACGATAACAGGATTTTAATCATTCTATTCAAGTATTTAATTCATCAACTCTCTGACCCACTTACACTCAATGAGCTTCACAATATCAAACCTTTCCTTTTACCTTCAAACTTCACAAGGGCAAACATTTTGGCCAAGAGGGGATGGAAATGCTAATACTCCATCAGGACTCAAACAAAGGCGTCTCAGTGGGTAAAGCATTTCCCAAGCCTGACAACATGAGGCTCCAAAACTCTTATGGTGGAAGAAATGACTCCCACACACTGTCCTCTGACCTTCACACACATGCTGTGGCACTCTACCCACAAAATAAAATGTAGAAAATCAGGAGAACAATTGCAAAATCCATCTCCCCAACATTAAAAATAGGAAACCCATTATATTCAAGTCATTTTCCCAGCTGTCGTCAGAGATTAACAAAGCATCCACACTCACTTGCCACCTAATTACACATCACATATCCAACGTTCCCCCTTCACAGGCAAAGTGAAGAGTTCTGACAGCTGAAATGTTATGCCATGGACAAAAATTCCAGTCTCTTCCTCCATGATCTGCAGTAGCTCCAGGCCTTTGGCATCAGACAGGAGCAATAAAATGTCACTCTGACATGAGGAAGACATGAGAGGTTAGGAGAGAAGAATGGGAGAAAAATGAACCGGGGATTGATTAAGGAGAAATGACCTAAGATGAAAAGTCAAAGGAGGAGGAAATAAAATGTAGGTAAAAAAATATATAGAGAGAAATCAGAAAAGGCAGAACTAAGCAGGAGGGTAGATGGAGATGGAAAAGAGAAAAATAATCTATTTTAAATGTGAGGAAGCTAAGGACCAGAAAGAGGTCAAGCAACTAACTAGAGGTCACTTGCTGAAGAAAGTACAGGTACAGAATGAGACTCCCTCCAGCCTCTCCAGTTCTCTCTGCGGTTTGTTTCATTTGCCAAGCTGAGACCCAGAGAGAATGTACTAGGGGTGGGGAAGCAGCTGACAGACTCAGAGGCCATGGCTCAACAAGTGGAGAGTGTGGAAATTCAGCAGGGCAGTGACAGCTGTAACAAAGTCTGTGGGCAAGGTTCACTTCAAAGGCCTCCTACATAATACACTAGCCACTGGGTTACCTGCCCTCAGTATTATGTCACTATTTTGATGAATAACTCACAAAATGTCCTGCCTGCAAAGGAGCATGTACCTTGGACCCATCAGAGATGAGTTCATCTTTACACCTAGGTTGCCACCTACGGATTCTCGAAAGCCAATCAGGTGGCACTTTTCATCATGTCTAACACACAGTAAAATCACAGGCAACCATTTTCAATCAGCCCCATAATTTTCAAAGAAAAGCATCAACCTCTTCTGTCCAGGTTAAGGATAAAAGTAAATCCTGAGGACTTTGGAAGTAGCACAGTTAGAAGGAGCACACACCTAGCCTTCAGGAAGCCCTGGGTCCAGTACCTAGCAAGCAGTCAAATGAAGCAGGTTCAGTGGTGCACACCTGCAGACTCAACACTCAGAAGGAGAAGGAAAGGGGATCAGGAAGTCCAACATCACCCTCAAGTATGTGGGGAGTTAGTAGACCCAGCCTGGACTAAATGAGGTTTTTTGTTTGTTTTGATTTGTTTTATTTTTTATACAAATGGTTGAATCCTGAGAAAAATCTTTTTACTTTTGCATAGCATTTTCAAAAAAAAAATTATCTGCCCACCTTGACCCTCAAGTAGGGGATCAGATCTCCCTACTTTGCCCAGGCTAGACTCAGCAATGCTACCATCTCAGCCTCCTAAGTCTTGAGACTACAGGGAAATGCCAGTATGTTGGCTCTTTTTTGACTTTGAAAAGTGGGGGTCAGGATGTGGTGGTGTATGCCTCCAACCCCAGCACTCAAGAGGCGTAGTCAGGGGTGAGGAGAACCCGGGCTACGCAGCAAGTTCAAGAGCCTGTCTGGTGCTGGATGATAAGACTGTCTGTTGATGGAAGGAAAGGAGGGACACAAAGTCTCTAAGATTTAAGTTTGCATCTAGCCTCAGGAAACAAAGTTAAAATGATGTCCAGAGAATTAGATCCCACCAGTGCTGCTTTTTCATTAGTAAGTACATGGGACGGCTGGGTGTGGTGAGCTTCTCCTCCTTTTTTTCTTTTCCTTTCTTTTTTGTTTTCTCTTTTTAAATTTTTTATTGATTTTTTTTGTTTATTTCACATCATGTACCCCACCTCCACTCATCTCCCTGTCTCTTTGTATCTGCCCTTGCAACCTGCCCACAAAAAAGAAACAAACAAAAAAGCAAACAAACAAACAATCCATCTTGCCCTGGAGATGCAGTGTGTCACAATATTTTGCTCAAACATCTTTACTTACAAATGTTCACTGTAATGAATCATGGTCAGGCTTGGGACCTTTGGCTTCTGCTACATTAACAATATTGAATCCTCACCCAGACTCCTCTTGGATATATGTTGTCCTGTTTCATGAAGATCCTGCAGCAGCTTGGGATCTGTAGAACTGGCCCCTTTACCTACTTAAGCAGTTCACAGATAGGCTAGATGCAGGGGTGGGCCAACTCAAAGTCCTAGATCTGGGCCTGGGTCATATCTAAGCTGGTCAGCACATCAGCTCTCTCGAACCCACACTACTAGTGCCAGCCCTCCAGCACTGCCCCAGCTAGTTCACCCACCTGCTGCAGCTGGGGCCAGCTTACCCCCGCTCCTGCCCCATTCTCATGTCTTTGGTTCCTCTCCCATTCCATTCCTTTGGATCCCATTCACCTGCAACTTCACCACTAGGGTCAGCTTTACTGTGCTGCACAGTGGAGGTGCAGGGCCTGCTTTCCTGCTGCTATAAGGGGTGAGGGGTGAGAGGAAGAAAACATCTCTCCTGCACCCATACCACCTCATGGCATATGAGGGTTGGGACCAGCTCTCTGGTGCTCCAGAGTCTTGGGGCTGGCTCAACCATGGCCCTGCCACCAGAGCCAGCTCTACTCGTGCAGCCCAGTTGTACATGAGGAAGGCCTATTTCCAGAGTGCTGCAGCTGGTGAGGGGTGGGCCAGCTCTGGGCAGCCCTTGAACATCTACATGGTCCCAGTGGCAGCCCAAGGCTTTGACATGCCCTTTGGTGGTAACATGGGGCACAGATATTGACAGACTCCTGTTGCTGCACGGCCATGGGCACAGACAAGACCCTCAGAAGCAGCACAGTCCTTAAGTGGCAGTGTAGGCTACTCACATCAGGCTGTTCCCTACCACCCCCAAGTCTACAGTCTCTGCTTCTCTGTTTCTCCCATCTTTCTACCACATGCTTGTACATTATAGTGACACCTGTTGTGGGTGGCCTATGGATGTCTTCAGCACGCCAGCTCTCCAGGGAACCAGGCAGATTTCTCCAGGATGCATTTTAATAGGTAATACAAGTTTGTGTGCAATATACAAACTTGGCAAAAAATAAGTACACTGAGGATGTATCGATCACTCAGTATTTTAAGACTTCCAGACCATCAATGGATTTTCAATTATTTGGATTACTGGTTGAAGTTCTTGGGTGAGCTAAGCCATTGGAGTATATTCTCCACTTAAAGCAACAGAACATGGGGACATGTGATCCCCAAATGTGATGATGCTCCTTTGGAGCAGACTGATGCCACACAGTCAGAGTTGCTGGTAAACTGTGGACTCTCAGGTGGAAAGTCAAATTTCTTAGTTCTTTGTATGTATTCATCTCTGATCCTTTCCCTCACAGGTTACAAAATAGGGATTCGAAGCTGGTGAAATGGCTCAGCGGGTAAGAGCACTGACCACAAAGGTCCTGAGTTCAAATCCCAGCAACCACATGGTGGCTCAGAACCATCTGCAATGAGATCTGACTCCCTCTTCTAGGGTCTATATAATAATAAATAAATTTTAAAAAAGGAGATTCAATGAGATGTCAGAGGAGCTGGAATAATGGTTCAGTGGTTAAGAGCACTACTCTTCCAGAGAGCCAGATTTGGTTTCTAACACCCACGTGGCAGCTCACAAATGCAGTAGCTTCTGTTCTGAGAAGATCCGATGTCCTCTTCTGGCCTCTCTTGCCAAATCATCTTTGCAATGACATGAATGAACATGAATAAAATATACAGATAGTACTCTTTGTAAAATTGAAAGCATATTTTATATCAAGAGGCATTATGAAAAGACAACCTAAGTAAGAATATAAGAAGATATTTATAAATCATCTTTGATGAGAGTTTAATATCCAGATTATATAAAGAATTACAAGTCATCAAAATGACAATTTATTTATGGCTCCAGCCCTTAGGTCAGGCTTCTAAGCATCTATTATGTAGCATGGGAGAATAGAGTTAAATGGTAGATTATGCCAATCACATTTTTCAAAGCCTAACCAAGTGCTGGAATGTGCCTTCTATCCAGTGTGCTCGATGACAGACAGCATAATGTGTATACTCACAGAACTACAATGCTTTGTGGCCAAAGCTTTCCTAGAACCCCTCTTTAACTTATACATAGATTCTAAGAATGAATGGGGGTATGTGTGCTACATGTGCACTTGCATAGTCATGTGTGTAAAGATGGAGGTCAGAGGACAATCTGTGGTCCTTGCCTTCTACCTTGTCACAGAGTCTCTGTTGTCAGCTGCTGCATGCACCAGCTAATGGGGACAGGAGCAGTTCTCCTGTCTCGGCCTCCTATGTTGCCATAGAAGCACTGGATTCAGACAACTTTTAATGAGTCTAGCTATATGTGGGTTCTGGAGATCCAACTCAGGTGCAGTGCTTGCAGAATAAACATTTTTCTCACTGAGTCACTGCCTCCAGCCTAAAAACCTCTGATTCTAAGTTAACTACTATACTACTACCTGTGAAACAAGGACATGCAGGTGTAGAAAATTTTTTCAATTATTCCTCAAAGTAGTTAAAAATGCTTTATCAGTCAGGGTTTTCTAAAGGAACAATATTTATAGAATAAACCTCTCTATATATAGAGAGAAAGGGGATTTATTACAATGGCTTACAGGTTGTGCTCCAGGCTATTTACCAACAAAAAGTCTAAGAATCCAGTAGCTGTTCAGTCCACAAGGCTGGATGTCTCAGCTGGTCTTCAGTATATGCCAGAATTCCAGAGAAGTAGACTCTAAAGCCATCAAAGGAGGGGAGAGAAGGAGAGGGAGAGGCAGTAGAAAGAGCGAGTTTCCTTCTTCCAAGTCCTTATATAGAATGCCAGCAGAAGGTGTCCCAGATTAAAAAGTGGATGTTCTCACCTCCAAAAGTCTGGATTATAGGTGGGTCTTCCTACCTAAGAAGTGGGTCTGACTACTTCCGATAACTTCATTAAGAAAAAAAAAAATCCCTCACTGCTACACCCAGCTGCTTGGGTTTTAGTTAATTCTAGATGTAGTCAAGGTTGATAACCAAGAATAGCCACACATGTGCTCATTCTGGATTTACTACATACATGACAACAGTTCTTAAAGTAGCCACAGGATGTACACACATGCAACCCTATCCTTCAAAGATGGATATGGAAATACAATATTACTAACCAAATATTTCCTCCTGCAGGCCAGGAACCATGCCATTGCCTCTAACTCTGCTCCCTGCACTCTAGAAAGACTGTAACATTAGAACATTCGAAACATAAAGCTGGCTTTTTCTCTTTTCAGACTTCTAGCTAAGTTTTTAAACACAGAATCAATTTGCCCAAGAGAATTGGTGGTTAGCATCAGTCAGATTGCCTCACACCTCGCCCTGCAGGTCCTGAGCTGCACAAAGAAACAGCTGGAGAACAACAGAGCAGTAAGGTGGGGGTCAGCAGCCAGGCCACAGGAATGCTGATTGGCTTCCTACTTTTAATATATTTTTAAGTCTGGGTTTTCCAGTCTTAGCAAACTTCATTTGGGGTCAGATAAGTCTGGCCTCCAACCACTAGATGTCAGCAGCAACCTCTCCTAAACTGTAACAATTAAAAACAAAACAAACAAAAAAACCATTCTGGTTACTTTTGAAAGTCTGCTAGCGGCAAATCTGCTCCTAGGTGGTAATCACCATCATTCTTCATTTATGTATTTGCTAAGTCCTGTTTGTTTTGATGGTTGGTTAGGTCTGAGACCGAGCTTTCATGTTTCAGCCTTGGCAGAATTCACTAGGTAGCCTACCTAGGCTGGCCTCAAACTCATGATGTTCCTTCCAGTCTACCCAGTGCTGGGTTTACAGCTATATGCCCTCATCAGCAACACAAGAACCACCAAGTTACACTAATGGTGTTTACCTTATTTATAACGGACTGTTCTGCTAGGTTCTTAGAAATGTTGGCAGTGGGCCAGCAGGTACGTACGTAAGATGAATCTAACATCACTGCTCTCTCACTTGCTATGGACCTGCAGCACATAACCATTCTCAGCTTGACCTGAGCTTCCTTAGGGCTCCTCTGTAGAACCATGGGGCAGGAACACCTATCAGGTAGGACTGTGGTCAGGACTCTATGAGGTGGTACCCAGAAACTACTAGAAGACAAAAACTAACCCATGCACAGTTCCTTAATCAGGAACTGTAGGGTAGGGTCCTTGCCATGAAGAAGGTCACTATTTAGAGGGGGACACAGGAAAACACACAAATGACTTCATCTAACTTCTCACTACCATCAACAGTGCTTTAAGTCTTTTTTAGCTTTGCAAATCATTTTACCTTTCTGACAAGCTCAACAAACTGAATTCCACTCTTCAGTCCATTTTTCAACAGGATAGGTCTAATTCACAATCCAGCTACAAACAGGCAGGACAAGACTGAAATGGTTTAGAAGAGCCTACAGCTATATGAAATGGCTGTAAAGGTGAGGCTAACAGCCTGAGCTCTCCCAGGCCTGTGCTCAGGAAGGTAGGAGCACCTCCCCACGGTGTTCCTTTCTTCCAACTTGTCACCCAACACTTTCTAATTACACTCACATCTCTGCAAAATCTATTTAACATGAAGGCTATGTGTGAGTCCCCTCTTAAGGCCCTGATAAATCAACATAACATCACCTAGGACATTATCAGTTCCTCTTTCCTACCCGATGAATTATTTCTTATTTATTTTTTATTATTTTTAACAGGTACTTGTGGAGGCCAGAGACATTCCTCTACAAATGGAGTTACAGGTACTTGTAAGCCATGTGTCATGAATACTGGGAACCCAATGTGGCTCTGAAAAGGACAGTGAGCACTCTAAACCACGAGCCATCTAACTCCTAAGAGTGCTCTTTCAATAGTCACAATACTCATAATCCAAAAAAATTAGTTCATTTCTCTTATATGCATGATTCATCATCAGATATTGCAGTGAATAACTTTTTAAGCTATCTGTAAAACCTTAATCTACCTTGAAGGGTAAAAAGTACTCTACCTCTAACGTTAAAAGAATAATTTACTGGGAGAGGTGTTTTCCAGTATGACAGAATAATTGAAATGTACATATTGCTGATAACATGGGCAAAAGAGGGGCTAAATGTGTCAGCTTACACACATAGACACACACACACACACATGAAAACCACAACAGTCTTTGTACCTTGTGTTCTTAATCATTCCCCTTCATAGCTACATTTTCATTAGTAGAACCAATAGTTTCCTTACACTACAAATATAATAAAGGGTAATACAAAAAAAGTACTAAAACTATAATTTGGTATATAGGTGAGGCTTACATTAATAGTGTTACATGTCATCTGTAATGGGCTATCAATACTCCATTTTCAATAGGCAGAGAAATGCAGAAAGAACTGATACTTCTTACACCTTAGAACAGCATTTCCCCACATACATACATATATATATATATATATATATATATGTATATATATATATATATATATCCCCAAACAGAACAATGCTCCTACACCAACTATTACTTGGTTCTCCCAAAGACCTTCTCTTAGCCACCAAGATCTCTGTACCTGCTATTACCTGCAAAGCTAACTGCCAACTTTTGCATAGCAGGTGTCAGTGGTAATTCTTCATGCCTATATACATTTCACTTTTGGAGGCTTGTATTTCTCTAAACCTAACTTAAATTGCAAAGGACACTAGTGAGATCAGAACTACAGCAGTCCACTTTGAGAGAGCATCACAATGCCTACCCACTGAGCCAGTCATTCCTCAGTGTGCCATGATAAAATCTAGATGTTTGGAGCTCTAGTTAAACAGTGGCCAGACAAGGCATCAGTCATCATTTAGTGACCACTGAATCATCCATCATGGAGAGGATCTTCCATGATGGTTGGAAGCACCATATTTTTTTTTTTAAAGCACAAATAAGCATCGAGTCACCCCTTTGCTTTGTTGATAGCAACCCCTGATACACATTCATTTCTTTTTCTAAAAATCTCCAACTTCTTCTGCCTTTGTATTCCAAAACATATCCCCCAGCTTCCAAGAGAAAGTCTCTTACCCCTACTCTGATGGAGCTGCAAGAGCAAGCTGTCAAAGGTGGGTTCACACACTAAGTGACTTCAACAGGGAGCAGCAGGGCCAAGATCAACCAAGTCACTAAGGCACCAGGGATAGGAAGCTTCACTCCCTGACTAGTTCCACGTGCTCTGCTATGCTCAGGATCAAGCAGTGATCCTGGCTAAGAAGCCACCCCCAAAAAACTGTGCTTTTATGCTAATAGAAGGGAAGCCAACCAGATCTTATACTAGGATAGCTAGGAAAAGGGAAATGAGGGAGGGAGGCCTGAAGAGAGGAAAGTAAGAGGGGGTGGAGTGGGGTGGGGTGGGGGCTACTTTACATGTAGGAACAGGGAAAGACCAGAATAAGAAAGACTAGAAACTAGAAAACTAAGGAGAACTCCAGGAAGGTTGCCAACTGAACAATGGTGTATAAATACCCTAGGGAGCACAAGCATGGGCTGACTGTAGTCACAGGACTATCCTGTAAGAGACTAGACTAATTCTGTTGCACTAGCCCCACTGTTGGGTTCTTCATTCTTGCCAACCTCTGAATTACTTTAGAAAACAAATAAGAATGAAGCACGCTAAACTATTAGACATCTGAGAATCAGCAGAAATTTTAGAGGTTACACAGGACTGAACAAAATCTTCCAGTTATAATCTGAGAATTATTTCCTAAGGACTTTCTGATCTTCTGTGAACATTGCATACAGTGTCTAAAGGCACCTTTTAAAATATTACTCTAACTAGGCACCACACAATGACATATCTACCCTTCACTGATGCTACTGGGGATGGAGTGTGTCCTCCAAAACAGGAAAACTAAGCTTTGGTTCTAGTTCTTCAGAATATGACCTTAACTCAGTTTAAAAAAAAAAAAAAAACTTTTACAAAATATTCAAAATAAAATTATGTTGTCAGGTATGGAGGCACATGGCCTGTAGCTCCAGCACTTATTAAACAGAGGCAAGCAGATCTCTGAAGTTTGGGTAGCAAGGGCTACATAGAGAGACCACCACCCTACCTCCTAAAACAAGTGGGCTCTAATCCAACATAAAAGGGGTGCTCATACTAAACAGGAGATTTGGGATGGATACATACACAAAAGAAGGTGAAGACAAAGAAAAAAAGCAACCCTTGCAGACAGTCTTGATTTTAGCTTCAGTCAATTCTGAGACAATGAACTCCTACTCTTCAAGCAACTGAGCCCACACTTTGTTATAAAGTCCTCACAAACTATACACATACGCAGGACTCCATCACAGCCCACAGTATCAGAGGCTATCTATGAGTCTATATAATCTGAGCTAGTCAGCTGGAATGGGATACTTACTCTTCATATAAAATTCCAAGTGCACAGGTACTGTACTCTCAGAAATGACATGGGTAATTCCCACCCCTAGATGTCAGCTGGGAGAGTAATTCCTAGACGACATAAACTAGGGCCATCAGGATGGTTGGGGAGATGGAAGGTGGGGATCAGAACTGGGATGGGGTGAGGCTTTCACACCCAGCACAGCAGCAAAAGCAAGGGAGACAGAACCTGCCTTAACAATGTGTAAAGAACCAATTCCTGGAGCGTTGTCTTCTGACCTCACACACTCACCGAGATACATCCTCCCCAGTAAATAAAAAGAAAAAAAAAAAGATAAATATATAGGGGCCAGAGAGCTGGCACAGCAGTTAAGAGAATTTGTTGCTCTTGCAAAGGACCTAGGTTCAGTTCCTAGCACCACATGGTATCTCATAATCATTCATAACTCTAGTTCCAAGGAATCCACCATTCTCTTCTGACTTCCACAGGTACCAGGCACACATATGATGCACACAGATACACACAGATAAAACATACATACACATAAAATTTTTTTATTAAATTTATTTATTCACTTTACAACCCAATATCAGCTCTTCCTTTCCTCCCAGTACCCCCTCATATAAGTCTGTCCCCCATTTCCCTTAGAAAGGGACACGCCCCCCCTCTGGCTGCCAACCCCACCACCACCACCATCCATCCCCCTAACACCTCCCTACAAACTTCTTATACATAAAAAAGAAAATACAGATTAGGTTTTCAGTAGAGAAAAATCTGAAACACACAACTTCAAACTGTTGTTGATCAAGGCCATGAGCACCATTAAACACATGGTACTTTACCCCCTGTGGTTTTCCTTAGTCATAACCCAGTCTTATCCTGAGAAAACAATAAGGAAAACTTACAGTGAGGCATCCACAGAACACTGACTAGTTCTCTAAAAGCTGGTGAGGTCTTGGACATAGTGGCATCCCCAGTCCTCATCTCACAGAAGTGACAATAAACTGAAACCGTGGAAGTCCTTGAAATGGACTCAAAGGGTGAAGCCATACCTGCACCACTGAAGGTTCCACCAATGGCAATCCTAACAGACAAAATGCCAAGAGCCTCTGGAATCCCATGAAGACAGGAGGACCACACCAAGCAAGATAAAAACATTCCCACTCAGAGAACAGAACCCAGTGCCAGCCAGCCAGCCACGTCCTCAACTTCACAAGGACCGAGGCCCAGATGACTCTCCGAGTAGGGAGCTGCTCAGAGGCATAGCAGGTACTCACTCCATTCTCTGGTGCTCTCATGCCCTCTGGCTGGCAGACTCTGCTAACATATCTGCTTCCTACTCAGGTGTGAGGAACGAAACAAAGTCAGGAGTGAGGCTGGTGTTTCCCAGGTGAGGACACAGACATCAAGTCATAACCCAAGGCACTTCAGTAAGAGAAGGCAAAGTTAGAAGATGCAGATTTAAATGAGATGGAGGAGGAGAGAGAAAGAACCACAAATTAAAAAAAAAATAGTAAGTGCCTCAAAGGTAACAATTCCAAATAAGTGGAAAGGTGAGTAAAGAGTCAGGACAAGACCCAACAGAGAAGAGATGACCGATATTCAGGACAGGACACAGGCCCCACTGACAGGTAATGTGAGCCTGTAGTCATGACTGGTGTTCAGATATGAAAGTCAGCACACTACTGTTCACTACAAAGAAAACAAAATGTGTAGGAAAAAGTAAAATCACTACACATGCTTAATTCTGAACACTAATTAGCTATAAGAACATAAGCAGTGAAAATTGCTTATACTAGTTAAATATTAAATATTAGATAAATATTAGTTACACCGAGAAGTTATCCCAGGCAAATGTATCACTTTTCCACAGTCCAGAGCCCCAAACCAGGAAACTTCAAAGTCCACTTTCAGGCTGTGTCTTCCCACATCAGTTAAAGTAATCCAGACAATCCCCACAGCTGCACCCACAGGCCAAACCAATGCATGCAACCCTTCACTGAGGTACTCTTCCCAGGCTAATTCTAGGCTGTATCAATCTGACAATTAAAACTGTCACACAGGATTACTAGTATTTTCAAAAACTTCACAATTTTTATTAACATGTACTAGAATTTACACAAAAATATTCATTCCTAACTTTACCAACTATCAGCAACAAAACTGCTCATATTGTCACTGGGAAGGCAAGAGTCAAGGAAGAAAATCTATGCAAGCACACAAAATGGTTTCTTTGAAATATTAAAAAAGAACCCTTCAACTAAACATTTGCACACTAAAAATATAAACACAGGGGTTCTCCCTAAGATACTTCTTTGCCTCTCATTTTCCATTATCTAAGCTAAATCCCATTCCTAACCCTCAAAGCCTCAGTTTAGAAAACCCTGCTTTATACGTAAGACGACTAGTTCACTTCCCCCAAGAGCACAAGCTTTTTCAGGTTCCCTTTTGCCCTGTGACTCGCCCTCATCTCACAGCCTGGCTCTTGACTTCTAGGTAGGTATGCTTTAAAACATACCCTCATCTAATATCAGATATAGCCAGGCAGTCAGGCATGCAGGTCTCCAACAACAGACAACCGAGTCAACTATGTACCAGAAGTATCATGAGAAAATGCTACAATAAAATCAGTTATTTTGCACAATTAATATATGCTATTTCATTTTAAGTGTATTCATGGTTCTAAATATATTTCTTTTAGTGAAAGATTCTTAGCCACTCACATAATCTATTACATAAAGTAAAAGGTCCCATTACAGGGACCTTATCTGCACATGTAGGTACTGAGTGAGTCAAGTGACACTGTGAGGAAAGCCCTGAAGGATAAACATGATCCATCCGTTGCACTGAGGTCTCTGTTGGGTACCGATGTGATGGGACCCAGACTCTGAACACAGAAAGGGAGAGGTACTCTGTCCAATGCTGACAAGTTAATGCTCCTCCTTCTCAGTACTGTGCTGAGGGGATCTGGTGTATACTCTCAAGTCAGGAGTAGTCAAAATTAGCAAAGGAAATCCTTTAGGGCAGCAGCACAGTGCTGCTGACAAACAAGCATGTATCAAACAGTCCAACAACCATTTTCCCTCCTTCCCAACAGTGACACAGAACACCTTCCATATTTGAAAAACAATTTTTAAACATTTCCTCTGACCCAGTCTCAGCCTAATGATAGGCTGGACTATCCTGGACCAATCTTGGCATTTCTGAAGGATGCTTTTCCTGCCTGTAGCTCCTCCTCTTTATCTGATAAAAAGAGTGATGGAACCATGATGATCAAATCTAGAATCTTCTCATGAAGTACTTGTCTCTAATCATGTTTCCTAAACTTTACAACTCTGGTCTCTTTAAGCCCCACTAAATGCTACTTAAATTTCAACTATTACTCCAAAAATATTGATAGAACACTCCAAACCTTATCGGGGTTAAAAAGCACCCCAATACAATGAGCTCACAGGTCTCTGCAGTGCCTCTGCCCCACCAGCATTCTCATGCCCATCTGCTCTGAGGTCTTCTCCTCTCCCTACAGAAGCAAGTTCAGGTACAGTTGACAGATCCTACCTTGCTACACCTACTCCACAGTTGTCAGCCCAACTTCCACCAATCCTCAAGTCCTACTTTCCCACTAGACTTTGCTGCACTCCCAAGGACCCTGGGAGCTCTGAGGGTACTAGTTAGTTCATATTATTGTTCGTCCTAGGGGGCTGCAAACCCTTCAGCTCCTTGGGCCCTTTCTCTAGCTCCTTCACTGGGGACCCTGTACTCAGTCCAATGGATGGCTGTGAGCCTCTACTTCTGTATAAGTCGGGTACAGTCAGAGCCTAGTTCAGCACCTACATTAAAGAAAGATCTAAAGGGCTCTGCCTACATAGAACGTCAGAAAGTTTAAGAAGACCAAGCTATTCACCCTGATAATGACTAACAACTACCAGAACTCCAAAGCTGATTCCAGAGAAGTTCCCAAGTAGCACAGAACACAAAGAAGCATGTCTCCACAGGGGAGGAGGTTGATGCCTAAAGCAGAAGTTAATCAGGACGGAGGGAGGTGGGAGGATTAGTGTCTGGAGAGAAAAAAGCCAAAAACTCAGAGAACGAAGATGAAAACTAAGAATGGATCACTGCATATTCTAGAGCAGGAGAGACAAGAGTTGAAGACAACTTAGAATTTATAAACCACCACTTAACACTTTATGTTTCTGGCTGATAAAAATGAAGAGTTGAGGCAATGCACACACTAACTATTCAGCAATACATGGAGGGAATACAAGAAGCAAATAAAGATATGAAACGAGATAGTCAAGTGGCATTTAATTTAGTGTTCAGTTTCAGCTAATAATGTTAATTCCATTACAGCTAATAAAGTTAACAGAGAAGTGTGAGCCCTCTGAGAAACTGGATAAAGGCTGGGTAAGGAAAGCAATCCACTGCTGCCAACCCCCACTAGGTCAGCTCTTCTGGAAGCCAGTGTCTTCACACCAAAGATACAAAACTTACACTGGACAGTAGTTCCTATTCAAAATGTGTGCCACTACACATAAGGAAAAGCACCCAATTACAAATTCTAAGCTCAAAGAGTAAGAAAAAGTGCCGTCCTGTAAACAGCTTTTGAGACGCTCATGTTCCTAGAGTGGTTTTCCCCACCACATCACCTTTCTCAATTGTGAACCTAATAATCCGAAAGAATTCTAAACTATTAGCAGTGAGACACTGCCTTGGCTTTGCACAAGGTGAGATGGAGGTGACCGTTTTTGACATGATACAAGTTAGAGTTCTACCTTCTTTCCTTATTTCTTAGTAACATCACTAACTACTATCTAAATCCACCAGTTTTAAAAAAAAAATCACTGAATGTTTATATCCAAAGGCTTTTGAGGCAAAGGACTCTAAAGCCCGTGAGATGGCTCAGCCGGCACTTGTCAGCAAAGCCTGACAACCTGAGGTTGATTCCTGGAACCCCCATGGTGGAAGAACACTGACTCCACAAGTACACATGTACAGGTTCACAAATCAGTAAATGTAAAAAGCTGTTTTAAAAAGACTCAACTGCAGTCAGTGAACCAAACTAGAAAAGTCACATCGCATGGTATAGATCTTACAATGTAAAAAGGTCTCCTAACACATTCTTGGGTTTTGTTTTGTTTTTGCTTGGTTTTGAGATAAAGTCTCACTCTGTACCCCAGGCTAGCTAATCATGGAACTGGTGAGCTCCTTCTGCCTCTGGATCCCAAAGTGCTGGGATTACAACTGGGGTAACCTCCCTTCTTTTTCTTCCTCTTATCTCCTTCCAGAATGGAACCACAGTAGGGAGAGATGATCAGCTCAAGCTTCCTGCCATAAACAACAGGGGTGGAGGTGAGGAAAACAGACTAGAATGGACAGGGTAGTAGTAGCACTCTGGCCATCCCGCCACCACATATGGGTTGCTATCAATAGTGAGGGATCCCTACTGACTTCATGTAGTCCCTGAGAGTGAGTGATTTTCCCTCATATGTTCATCTTGAAAAATATTGGACCAAAACACATGAAGTATTTATTTATTAAAAGCACTGTTGTGGCTGGAGAGATCAATCACTGGCTAAAACTGTTTGCTGTACCACCATGATGGGTTCAGATTCCAGCACAACTAGTTCCTCACACACCTGTTACCCTAGGTCTGGACAACTAGAGTAAGACTTGCTGGCTTAGTAGAGTAACTAATATATGACCTCTAGGTTCAGCGAGAGACCCTGTCCCAAAAGAATGTGCTAAAAGGGAAGAAAGGAGGACACCTGACTCCCTTCTTTGTTTACATGAACACAACTGCACACATTCATCTATGACATGGTAGGAGAGGTAGATCCCCAAATTGAGTAACTGTTAGCAAAGTGAGTAAGAAAATTTATTTAAATATTTTATTACAGGGGGCTTAGGATATAATTCAGTTGGTAAAGTACTTTCCTAGCATGCACAAAGCCCTGAGTTCAAGTCTCAGAACCTCCTAAACCAATTATGGTGGCATACAACACAGTAAGTTCAAGACCTGAACTATCTGTATGAGACTGTCTCAAAAACATATAAACTTTATTATCAAGACATTACCAGAGTGTTATTACTCTAGTGTGTATCTTCCAGCGATTCAATTTTTTTAAAGAATTATTTATTTATTTTTTATGTATATGAGTAGCTGTCTTCTGACACACCAGAAGAGGGCATCGGATCCCATTACAGATGGTTGTGAGCCACCATGTGGTTGCTGGGAATTGAACTCGGGACCTCTGGAAGAGTAGTCAGTGCTCTTAACTACTGAACCATCTCTCCAGCCCCTATTCCAATGTTTAATGAAATGTAATTTACACAGAATTCAGCCAACTGAAGTCCAGACCTCAAAGCTATGAGCTATTTTGCCATGAAGGTGTAGGTCCTAGAAGCCTGCGCCTAAACCAAAAGTATTAACCTACCTAGCACTGAAGGGACTCAGACACAGCTAAAGCAAAGTTCCAAATAAACTCCTGTCACACTGCCTACCAACTGACAAGAGTAGGTACTTATCCTACAGCCCCATCCCTAAACAAAGTGACAGGCCCTGGGGTCAGACAGAGGGTTTCAATGAAAAAACACAAAGACTTAACTTAGACTTAAAAATTTGCCCACAGGCTGCTAGGCACCTAATGGAGGCAGCCCAGTGTACTTCCCAGCAAGAATGATTCCAGCTCCATGTTCCATTTCTGAAGTATATTATGCATACCATCAGAGAGAATAGCTGCAGTGACCCATACTATATTTAAGTCAAATATTAATATTTAAACACAACAAAATGTCCATTGTAATGCTCACCGGCCTAACCTCTGACCACCTCTGACCTGTGGTAGCACCAAGATTATCCACCCATGGCATACCATACAAGAAAATTTGATGATTTCATTTCAGGAAGATTTCACTGGCTCCCAGTGACCTACAAGGACAAACTGCTTGCAGCTTCTTCCGTTCGTTCAAGAAGCCCCAACCAAAGCTCTTCTAAAAGCCAACCTCTGTGCTCGGTAACACACAGCTACTGGAGTCTTGCCTGCAGGGATGCTGTGCCCAGTGCAGGGGACAAATCAGTAACCGAGTCAGTAAACCGAAACGCACAAAGCTAAGTGATGAGAACAAGCAACGGCAATTCAAGAAACAAAGCCCCAACCTTTATCCCTTTATCTGCTTAACAGCACTTGGCGTTCGAGGGTTTTCAAATGCTCCCATTTCCAGAGCCTCTTAAAGTATACAGCTTCTCTGCTGAGTCTCAATTTTGCCAAATGCGAAAGTAGAACCAGCCGTTTCATTTCTAGCATTCTATAGCTATTCTGCTACTACTTCAAACATGAAGATCCTTGGGTCCGATAAAACACAATCAAGAACACATTTAACTAGGAGGAGGAAGCCCGTAGGTGGCTACCCAGAGGCAATGTGAGAGGGCACACAGGGCAGGGCAACCCAACAAGGCTAAAACACCTGTTTCCTCCTACACCTGGCCGTGTGGCTAACCTAGCCCAGCATCACCTGCCACGCTTCTTAGTCTTAAGCCAGTGAAAACAATCAAGTCAGATCAACACATAAACTAACCAGCAAATGATCCCAAAATAGATTTCAAAACTGAACTTATGTTACCATAACGTTTTAAATTCGTGAGGCGAGGTTCAGTAACAACTTAACCAGCATCCCTACTGCTGGGCAAATGAGCTTGAGCGCCAAGCAAAAGCCTCAGTTTCCATTATTAATTTTTTTTTTAAGTCTCAAAGATGCATTAAAAAATAAGTGTGGCCGCTTGTTCAGTAATCCCTCAGAGCCTCTCCAAGTATCCAACGTTCCAGTACTTTCTGAAAGCGAGGGCGATCTTCCTAGTCTTGTTCTGCATAATTATGTCTCCGAAACGCCATCCTAAATTTGAATGAAAATAATTTTCTTATGCTGGGGTGGATCCGCGGCTCTCAAAACTGGGCCGTAGAGCTCCGGCTCCGGGCTCCCAGAGCGACCAGGACCTTCCAGGGCCCCGGGGGTCGCCGGCAGCAGGCTACTCACATCTGAACCAGGTCCAAGGCCTGCAGGAGGCGGCGGCGGGCAAGCCAACGGCCTGAGGGAATAACTGCACCTCGCCAGCCCCGACCGGGGGATGACCGCGATCGCGCGCCGGCGCCCCCTCCCCCAGGCCCGGGACTGCGGTCCCCGGCCGCGCCGAGCAGGGCCCCAAGGACCGCTGCCGACGTGGGGGTCTCCGCAGACGCCCGAGCGTCCTCAGGCGGCGCGGCCGTGGCTACGTGGCCCACGCGAGGCGAGGCCGCGAGCGGGGACGCGGCCCCCGGGAACCCCCGGCGCTGTCTCCGGCCCGCTTACCTGCGGCACCGCGCGCGGCTCTCACTCGGCGGACTGTCCTGCGTCCCCGACGGGCTGCGGCGAGAAGCGGGCGAGCAGGGGGCGGGGCCGCCGCCTCCGGAGCCGCGGGCCACAGCGGAGCCCGCCGGGCCTCATGAATGGGACGCGGCGGCGGCGGCGGCGGCGGCGGCGGCCGAGCTGGCGGTAGACTGCGCGCACGCCCCGCCCCGCCCCGGCCACGTGACGCAAGCTCCGCCCCCGCCGGCCGCGCGCCTGGAGCCCTGGGCCCCTCCGGGAGAGAGCGGCTCGACGCCGGCGCTGGCCTCGGGAGAGCGCTTTAAAAAGTTTCCTCCGGTCCCCATGGCAACCTTGCGGCGCTGCGCCGGGCTTCAGAGCCCAGCTGCCAAAAAGAGTGCAAACGGTTTGCTGCATAATGGTGTGAAAACGTTAACCCCGCGTAACGCGAGTGCACCATCATGGGATCGCTGCAGAACCCGTATCTTTCGGTATTTACCCTTGGAGCCCAGTGCTAACACCTCCTACTTAAAAGTGCACTTTAACGGCTGCAGCTGCGAGTCTTAGTAGCGGCTGCTGCTTTTTGTCTTGTTTTTCTGCACCCGGTCCTTTCAATGGAAGTAGAGGTGGAAGCCTATGGCATGACTTCTAAATGCTTGTTAATTTCTTCGTGTGCACCGCGAGCATGAACTTACACAGTCTCGGGGCCGCTGAGCCACGCATTTATACAAACTCTCTCCGGAATGAGCCTGGCCACAGCAGTTTCTTTGCCACAATGAAGCGCGTCGGGCATAGACTATACTGGGCCCAGGAAACCTTTCTTTTCCCTGCCCAAGTACTGCCGCGTGGAATTCAACCAGGTTGCCTCAGTAGTAACTAAAGGCCCCACAGAGATACCCAAGCCTACTGGGATTTTTCACGTCAGTGAGGCTTTTCATCCGACTTACTAGTGAAAGAAATTTTTTCAAGGTTGAAACTTTCCCGTAAATGTTCGAGGAATATTACTCCGCTGTGGGGAAGTGCAATTAAACCCAAAGAACTCAGTGCTCAATCCCCAAGTCGATGCCTTGGAAACAGCAATACCTTCCTGATGGGGCGCTTTGAGTATTACACGTGATTCCCATAGAGTCCAATGTAGCTTGCAGCCTGGACTGTAGAACATGCTGTTACTGTTTTCTAGCTTTTCATTCTTGACTTTTCCTGTTTCGGGATAGTTTCATTACCTCCTACCTTGGGAGGGAAATATCCTCAAGCTTCCTTCCTTTCATCATGCAGGAAGGCAGCAGACAACCCGCCCTTCCTCTGTCACCGCCCCCTCTGGGATTTGACACCCTTACTCAGAAGGATTGGTTCATGTTTCTAGTATTTTCCTCATTCTCTGGTGGCTGCCTGAATTGTACTACTACTGAGGCACTACTGAGTGGGAACTAATTAAATATTTGTTGACTGTTCCTCGACTTCCCCCACCTGATACCTGTAAAGTTGGGCCACACCCAACTCCCATCTGCTTCACTGCCCAAGTCTCTCCTTACCTTCTGATCCTCCCACCTTCTAGTTTCGTGGCCAGGAACTTCCCCCACCTCGTTTGTCTTCTAGTCTAGATGTATCTTCTTCCATTTCAAAGAGAAGGCCTTGTTTCCCCTAATGTAGTTTGGCTCTAGAGTTTCGTGCTGTCTTGATGTTTTGTATAAGAACATCTTTCTGTGTACTTTCAGGATTTCCCACCGAGTACTACAGCCTTTCGTTACAAACTTTCTAATTTGTTTTTGTTTTTATTTTTTAATAATTCTTATTTTTGAAATTAGAATATAAGTACAGAATTTCCCCTTCCTTTTCCTTCCTCCAACCCATCTCATGCACTCCCTCCCTTGTTCTCTCTCATATTCATAGCCTCTGTTTCTTTCATTGCTTATATACATATATTCATAAATATATAAATCAGCCTGTTCCTAACATAAACACATATAATGTTATTTGTATGTATATTATTTTAGGACTGATCATTTTGTACTGGATAACCAATTGTGAGGGTCTCTTCCCTAGAGACTATTTCTGCCACTCAGAATTACTTAGTTGTCAGCAGTTCTTTGTCTAGGGCTGGGGTCCCCTGAGAATTCTCCATCCCATGTTAATATGCCTATTGGTATGGTCCTTGCTGAGAATTCTCCATTTCATGTTAATATGCCTATTGGTATGGTCCTTGTTTAGGTCTTGAAGCAGACAAGTTGCCGAGACTTCAGGGTTGTAGCTTCCTTGACATTTCTGAGACAAAAATCTCATAGCAAACTTCCTGTTCCTCTGGCTCTTACAATCTGTCTGCCTCCTCTTCCACATGATCCCTGAGCCTTGGGTTCAGGAATTCTGTTGTAGATATATCAGTTGTGACTAGTGATGGAAGCCATTTTGTTATAAGGTCAGAAGAAGTCCAATTCTGTTTGCTGAAATCTTCATGATTTTATTTTTCCTTACAGCTGAGTAATATTCTGTAGTGTATATGTAGCACATTTTCATTAGTCATTAACCAGTTGAAGAGCAGCTGGGTTATTTCCATCTCCTAGCTATTGTGACTAGAGCATCAGTGAAAAGGGCTGAGCAGGTTTCTGTAGAGTAGGACGTGGAATCCTTTGGAAATATGCTGAGGTATGGCATCGCTGTGCTCTCAGATGATGAACTATTTCTGAAGATTCTGGAAACTTTAGGAGATGAGACTAAACTTGAGGAAGTACGTTATTGAAGTACTTGGAGACATACTACCAACAAGCTTTTTGTTTCCTTTCATACATGAAGTCCTGGGTTTAATCTCCAGAACCCTCAATGAAGATGCCACATATGGTTGCACTAGTATATAATCCCAGTGTCTTAGTTAGGGCTTCTACTCAGTTTGCACTCCAACCAGCCCAACAGTGGGCCACTGTGAATGGGAAGTCAAGAATCTAGTAGTTGCTCAGTCCCACAAGGGTAAGTGTTTCAGCTGGTCTTC
The DNA here is from genome assembly GCF_008632895.1 of Mastomys coucha. NCBI lineage: Eukaryota > Metazoa > Chordata > Mammalia > Rodentia > Muridae > Mastomys > Mastomys coucha. The sequence goes on along the minus strand of NW_022196896.1, from coordinate 135,781,433 downwards.
TGTATAAGTTGGGATCCTGAAGAAGTAGGTTCCAACAGATATGCTAACAGGCACGTGTAAGCAGAAGGACGAGAAGGGGGAGTAGGGAAGAGGAGAAGAGGAGGAGACGGAAGAGAAGAGGAGCAGCATATTCTTATTTATTGGCAAAGTTGTCTCTGTTTCTCTGGTGTTTCTTATTTGCCCAAGCAACATTCCTCACAATTAAAAAGTGAAATAGGATACTTTGCTAAACTATTACTAAAGTGTTTCCAGGTAGTACCTGAACTCATTGTTGTTGGGTAATGTAAAAAATAAAAATAAAAAATAAAAGTCAGTGTGTCGAGAAAACCAAAATGACAGTTGCTAAGGTCTTGCATGATATCTTATTATAGTTATTACTCAATTTAAATATTGGAAAATCAGAGCTGGCAAGATGGCTCAGTAGGTAAGAGCACTGACTACTCTTCCGAAGGTTCTGAGTTCGGAACCCAGCAACCATATGGTAGCTCGCAACCATCCATGATGAGATCTGACGCCCTCTTCTGGTGCATCTGAAGACAGCTACAGTGTATTTCACTGGAGCGAGCAGGCTAGAGCAAGCAGAGGTCCTGAGTTCAATTCCCAGCAGCCACATGATGGCTCATGGCCATCTGTACAGCTAAAGTGTACTCATACACATAAAATAAATAAATAAAATCTTTTAAAAATTGGAAAATCAATGTTTTGAATATTAATAGGCCACAGTTTTTAATATAAGGATGGATGTTATTTCAACTAGTAATTGCATAAGGTGTTTTCTGTGTCAAAGCCTGGTTCCTGACAAAGTTTAAAAAAAAAAATGGTGGGCATCTTCTCCAATCTGATCTTCAACAAGCTCTCTCTTACTCCTTATGCTCCTAAACTTCTCTGTGTGTCATATGTGGGTTTGTGATCTCAAAAAGTAGATTCAAAATACATGTAAACCACTCATAAAGAGCACCTCAGACTTTTTCATTAGGTTTAATTTCCACAAAGTTGTTTCATCCTAATCAAACACCTGGAGCTCACAAATGTGTGTCAGCTATCCTCCGTGTGAGGTCAATTTGTCTTTATTCTTTCCCTATTTAAGCTCAGTAAATCTTAGGAGGATTTAATGAGGTGTGATATCTGTAAAGATGGACCTCCACCGCCTTCCTTCTTTCTGACTTAGGCAACACTCCTGTTCAAGCTATCTGCTTTTCCCACGGAAGCTGCATTACCAGGCCCAGCTACCAGGAACAGCATGAAGCTTCTCTCTTGAAAGCCTGTCCCTCCCCCACTCATGATACTGCCCAGGCTAGAGTCACCAAGACCCCTCTCAAAGCCAAACATAGCAGACTCCTTTTGAGACCCGCATCTGGAGAAATGTTCTTGACCACCATTTCCTTGAAACCTCTCCCTACTCTTGTCAGCTGAACACCTTGGAAATCTATGTGCAGGTGCTAGGTGGCTTTCACAATGATATCAGATTCTAACTCCCCTTTGACCCTGGTCCAGAATCTCATATCCCAGCTAATGGCACTACCAACCATTTAGTTATCTTTATCAGAATGACTGTCATCACATGTCATGTCTATCCTACCTCACTCAGCATGGCAACTGTCTAAAGTTCTCTGCAGAATGACCACAACAGCCACATGTCACATCTTTGGCTGACCAATATGTGACCTTTCCCTAGTTGCAGTAAATCTCTCCATCCTTCTGAAAGTGCAGAAGGGCAAAAGAGCTTTCTTTCCATCCCTCCGGCCAATAATGCTAACCGCCTACCTTGGTTTGGGCAGATCTATCCTTGCCAGTCCTTTGCCTTCAATATAAAGTCTGACTCCCTAAGAGCACATCTGCAGTGCTTCCTTTTGCTCCAGTCTCTGCAGTGCTCCCTTTTGCTCCAGTCTCTCTCCTGTTCTACGTGCTTCAGCCGGTCCTTCTGCAGTGTGATAACTTTTTAAATATTAACTACCATATTTCTCCCCACACTTTCCTCTTTACAAGAATTCAGCAGGCAGGCCACTCGTCTTGGGGAAATCTGCTGGGGAGATGAAAAGCAGAAGCTGTCTGCAAGATGTTTCCTTCCTGTCTTTTATTTCCCAAACTCTGAAATCACCAAAGAACCCAAGTCTAGATGAAGAAAATGTGTCTTTCAATCCTGAGAGAGAGCTTTCTCTGGAGTTAGGAGGAAAGCTCCTAAGCCCTCCTGCCTGGCAGCTCTGAGGACAGGCTGAGAAAGGGAATGAAACTTTAGAAAAGCAGCTTTTCTGTTCCTGGCTTTGACGTCCCCTGGGTCAAATGACAGCCCGGATTTCCTGCACTGCCACGACATGGAATGCCCAGCTCTTTTCGTAATTATATTCAACCGAGATAGAGACAGGAGTGACTCAAGTTAGTTTCCGCAGCTTGTAACTAGTGGTGAAAATTATCCTCAGGACTCCATACTCTGAAAGCTGTTTTTGGAAAGATATACTTTATTTCTAATTGACTCACAATAGTGTAAATTTTTAGGTGACGTAGCATGACATTTCAATACATCTCTTGGAAGTGTAATGATAATTAAGAAAGCTGGCTTATGTTTAGTTTCTTTGTCTTAGGAACATTCATAATCTTGTCTATAAGTAATTCTAAGTATGCAATTAGTTGATGCCAACCATAGTCAGAACTCTAAATTCTTTCTCCTACCTGGCTATACGCCTATCCCTGTTAGCCCTCCTTTCTCCATTCCCATCTCCCACACACCCTTCACGGGTTCTGTAAACACTGTGTCCACTTACTCTCCAGTCCTAGAGAGATCAGCATTGGCTTTCAAGTGTAAGTGAGAATGTTCCCCAACCTGTATTTTTAGCCACCAGTTTCTATCACCTTCTTTCAGTGGCTTCTACTGCCTTTCCCCAATCAATGACTCTTTTTCTTAAAAGAGTTGTAGTTGACCACATAGAGGTAAACAATCTTAGCTCTTCTTCTGGACATACCAAGCAATCAATAAACATTGGATGAACAATAAAGATGAGCTTACCTTTCTAGGAATATATTTGTTTAGGGATCCAGACCACCTCTCCCTCTAAAAGCAAAAAATACAATGTTGCTGCATGGCTCCAGGGACAGACCTTCCTATGATGGCAAGGGAATGAAAACAAAATAAAACAAACAAACACAGATAGAAATCTGGTACTGAGTGATCTGGATTCTCAGTGGGAGAAACTGTAGCACCCAGGAAGCACAGCATGTTTATTATACAGCTGGACAGGGTTACTGCATATAGCCAAACAAAGAGGTGAGGCTGTTACATACAGATAAACAAGAAGACAGAGGCTATGGTCTTTCCCTGGATAAAGGAGATAGGTTCTAGTCATGGTAGAAGCAGCCTCTGTAGGGGAAGAGCCTTCAGGCCCTGAATGTCCCAAGAGAGAAAGCCACAGCAGACATGTTCTGCACGAGTTGTCACATCCACACACAGACCAAAAGGGAACACTTTGCCACTTCCCTTGGGTCTACAGCTAGGGTCCTTTATATGGCTGATCCCATAGCAACAGCACACACATTCACTCAGGACCCCACATGTTCAAGGCTTCCTCCAGTCTTCACACAAGGTGAAATGTATAAAATATATTCCAGAGAAAAGTCTACGAGTTGGCAAGAAACTAGGACAGCAAGATAGGATGGAGGCCAGAAGCCAGAAGGCAGAAAGTCAGCATTGGCCTGGGGGTATTTACTAAACCTGAATTTGAACACTGCTTCCTGCAGCCCCAGGTGTCTTAAAAGGCAAAAGGAAAAAACACCCCATGCTTAATAGGTGACCAAATAAAAATAGACCCAGAGGCAAAATAAAAGGAGGAAAAAATACCAGTTTTTCACAAGCCCACCCCAAAACCTCAGTAAAGTTGACGCTTGTAAGACATAAAGCAAGACTATAAGCATTTTGAAAAATTTGGATCACACCAACTAGAGTCTCTGACCATAAAACAAAGGTAAAATAATACAACTGGAAACGGCAGACAGCAGAAGGAACACCCACCCAACCTTGTTTATCTAAGACTCATAAGTTTATAAACCTTGTAGAAAAATAATGAAGAGAAAAAAGAACACACCAACCTGGAGAACATAAAACTATAATCATACACAATCTAGAAACTGCAAAGAGAATGCAGTGGATTTTTTTCTTGTTAATTAATTTGAAAACTAGATGTGGAAGTCAGGACAGAATCATAATTGTGTAAGAACTTACATCAGTAGATATTTTCTGGAAGGAAAAATTCAGGATGAAACCATTTTTGCAAAGGCTTTTGGTCAAACACTCAACTGATAAGAAATTCCAATCTCATTCAAACTATCTCAAAGTGTAGGATAGGGGGCTTCTTTTTCAGTCCCATTTCATGGAGCTAGCGTATCATTATACCAAAATCTGACCAGAAGATTATGAAAAAGGAAAAAAATAGGTACAATTTCACTCAAATATAGATGCAGAAACCCAGAATGAAATTTTAGCAGTTTCAACCTGGCAAGATAAGACATCATAACCAAACTAACTTCTTGGAGAATACAAGTTGGGCTACAATGACACAGACAACTAATGTCATGCACCACAATAAAGAATTGGTGATGATCTGAACAGATGCAGACTTCATTACCCACCCAGGAAATTCACCTGCGTCCACCTGCCCAGATTAAAGTCATTAGCCACCACATCACTCAGGAATGCTTTTCTTGATAAATGGCATTTATCAAAACCTACAGCAAATATCATAAGCTACCCTTCCTCACAAGAGTTGTGTTATTTGCTTTTTTTTCTCAGTAGTATGAGAGGAGCAAAGCAGAGGAGTAAGAAATATATCCAGATCTGCAGAGGGAAAACCACAAGGAAGGGATGGAGTATGCAAATATGCAAAAGAGTACATACTTGAAATAGTGCAAACATTGTAAGCCTTTACAATGTTGCTGGATGCCAGAGTCAACATATAAAATCACTATCATTTAAAAACAGTGGCAATAAATAGGAAGTTTTTCTTTGTTTTATAGATCCTGTTGTGTGTCATATTCTCTGAGACAAACTGCCACTATCTTAGAAGCCATTGGGAAATCATCTTCAATGGTATGGAGACCTTCTGGAATGTCTGCTTAAAAACAACCCACATTCCTGCCCAGAATCCCTCACTCATAGCTCTGTAAATCAACCTAAGAAACTCATTGGTGCCCCTGAGTACAGGGGGGACTGTATCTTAGCTTGTTGTTGATAGCTTAGGACAAGGGGGCAGACATTGTTTACATCTTCCCCAGGGAAGAAACTTTAGCAACAGATCTACTTACAAAGATATATATATATATATGGAGAGAGAGAGAGAGAGAGAGAGAGAGAGAGAGAGAGAGAGAGAGAGAGAATGCTTAGGGGCTTATGAGAAAGACCAAAGGACATGATAATGTGTGTGTAGTTGTGTGTCTGTATTTCAGAGGTTATAGGTACAGGGGTGGAAATGGAAGTCTTAGGCAAGCTCTGCCCTGAGCTACACTCTCCCTGAGCTAACACTCCCTGTCCTTGGTTTTATGAACCAGAGTTTTCATTTGTATCTCAGGCTGACCTTGAAGTCATGATTGTTCTGCTTCTGCCTCTTGAGTGCTTGAGGTTATAGATATGTAACATTAGACCCAGCTAGAAATAAAAGGCAGGAAGATCTCAATCATTACCCTATGGAGTCAATGCAATTACACAGAGGCCCATTTTTCCCAAGAAAGCCCTAAAGAACATAAAAGTAAGAATTACCTGGTAGGTATCAAAACTTTAATAAGGAGGCAGGATGGTGTTGGTCTGGGATAGATAAAAAGACTAATTAAACACTTTAGAGTCAGGGAAGGTAAGTGAGAAAGGATAATGGAAACTGAATTTGACCAATGTACATGACTTGTGTGTGTGAAATATCCTAATGAAATCTATACTTTTGTACAATGATTATACACTAATAAACACAATAGAAATGTCCATGACAAACACATGAGTAGACACTGGGAATACAGTTTAGCTGGTAGAATGTTTCACTCATATGCATGAAACTTTGAGTACCATTTCCAGAACTTCAATACTAAATAGAGGAGGGGAGCATGCCTGTAATCCTATCACTTGGAAAGTAGAGGTTAGAGGATCAGAAATTCAAGGTCATCTTCAGCTACTTAGTGAATTTGAGGCCAGTAAGCTACTTGAGACAGTGAGGCCAAGTTTGTATGAGTGTGTGGGGGTAGGGGGGACAAACAGAGACACAGAGAGAAACAGAGAGAGGTTGCATCTTTAAGAAGACATGTGCATGGCTATGTTAATTGGCTTGATTTAGTAGGGGAAGCAGAGAAAATCCTGAGCCAATGTGTATTGTTCAACATCACACAGCCATGTCAAGAAACTCAGCCTTAGGCCTATGGGAAAATGGCAAAGCCTTCCTTTTAGGTGAGGCTCAGAGCAGGCAGCAAGGTCTTCTATGTGTGGATGTTGATAGTGTATGCAGAAAATGTCCACTATAGCTTTCTCTCTGCTTACTACCATAGTTATCGTCCAAAGACTATTCCTACCAAGATTAGCTAAATTTGCCTCCTTGGTCCAGCTGTATGCAGCTGTATACCACAAACTCTGCCTCCTTCCTTATCTGTATGCAATAACCCTGTTCAACGGTATATAAAATACATTCCAAGCTTCTCAGGGCTTCTCTACTAGCCCAGTGCACCCAATTGCAACTTTGTGTGTCTTTTTTTTTTTCATTCCCTCACTGCCTGTGGGGGTTTGAATAAGAATGGCCTCCATAGGCTCTTTTGTTTGACTACTTGGTTGTCAGTTGATGGAACAATTTGGGAAGGATTAGCAGGTGTGGATTAGCCTTGTTTAAGGTGATGTGCCACTAGAGGCGGGACTTGAGGTCTGAGAAGACTGGCCTCATTCTCAGTTGGCTCTCTGCCTTGTGCTTACAGATCCAGGTATGAACTTTTGGCTGTTAGTACAACCATACCCTCACTTAGCTCTCATGGAAAAACATAAGTTAAAAGTGTAATATAACACTACTAGATGGCCATTACCAGGGGAAAATGTCAACTATCCAATGCCAAGATAATGATGTGGCCAATCAAACTTCAGACAACACTGCTGGCTCCCACTTACATTGTAATGACTTCAGAAAACAGTTTGGTATTTCCTAGATAGAAAGTAGAGTCCATATCCACAAGTTGTTCCAAAGTTAGATTCCTGCCCTAAGGCATAAGTACAAGAATAGGAACACACAAAGACATACATAAGAATATAGAAGAATATAGAAGAAACATGGATCAGTCTGGAATATACAATGTTAACTATTAAAAGAGTAACACTGCCTTCTGTCAACTTTATTCCATGATACATTGTTTAAGGATGAAAGTGAAAGACAATAAACACTAGAAAGAACAAGGAAATCAACAGCAGCTTTCAGGAAAGAATCCCATAATCCTAGTACTTGAGAGACAGAGACCAGAAGATCAAGAGTTCATGTTACACCATGATTTTGATGTCAGCCTAAGCTACGCCAGACCCTGTCTCAAAAAACCCCAAAGAAACAATTGATCAGTCAATCAATCAATTTCAGGAAAAGACTGCCTGAGAAACAGGGAGGTTGTTGCAATCTGAGAGAGACACACAGATTATCTCTGTATGGGTCATTTGCTATTGCTTAGACTGCAGTATTGCATCTTTATTTCACAATGCAATTTAAGATCATTGGAATACAGGAAATGAATTAAATCAATACATCTCTATGTTTTTTTCTAAGTTATTGTGCACTTTTAAGCTTTGTTAAGTATTACCTTCAAGACAAAATCTGTATATTTAAGAATTTTCCTAACACCTTGCAAGGAATGGCTTAAAAATAAGAAAAACAGGGTGTTATACAATTTGTTTTGTAAGAAGCCCTTCTAAATGATGAGGAAAGAGTTATGTAAAATAGGTCAGACAGGCAAAAAAGAAATAGCTGAAGCCTGTAAGCTCTTTTAACAGGATGTCTGCAATTTACACTGCATAGCTCCAGTGCATTACAGGTAGGTTTCTGCTTTTGCTTTGTTCTCTGAGACTAGAACCCCGCAGCATCAGGTACACTAGGCAAGTGTACTGCATTTTCTTTCAGCTCCTTTAGTTTTCTTTCATTTTATTCATTTATTTTAAAATTTTTTTTTATAAGTATGACTGTTTTTCCTGAATATATGTCTTTGTATCATGTATATGCCTGATGCTCATGGGGGGCCAGAAGAGGCGTGAGATCCCCTGGAACTGGAGTTACAGAGGATTGTAAGCTACTGTGTGTATGCTGGGAATTGAACCCAGGTCCTCTGGAAGAGGAGCAAACGTTCTTAACAATTGCATTGAGCTATCTCTCTCATCCTACTAATTTATTTTCAAGATAGGGTTTCCTATGTATCCCAGGTTGGCCTTGAAGTCACTATACTCAAGACCTAAAACTCATGATTCTCCTGCCTCAGTTGTCAACTGATGGGAGTAGCCCTTGCTTTATCTGCTTTCTTTCAGAATTCTTATAATTCTTTGTCCCCAGAACATCTACCCTTCTAGTTATTCCATGAGCTTTCTTATTTTTGCTGCCATCTTCCTCTAGCTCATAAAATTGGAGTCCTCAGAGACCAGTGCACTGGAATCATTCCTGAGGTTGAAATCCCTGTAGACTGTCTAGGGGAATTCCTTAGAGCATGTCTGGGGGAACTTATGCCATAGCCAGCACTTAGGACTATTGCCCTGCCCAATAGACAGAGCAATCTACAGAAGGCTAAGCAGAATTTCTCAAAAAAACATTGGCTATTTGTAGTACCTACTACCTCCCATAGTTTTCAACTAGCCAGCTTAGAGAAAAATGTGTGCTGCCAATTCTGTATAAGAAGGGGGCATCAGAGCTGTGGTGACCAGTTTGGCCCCTGTTCTGAGTTATTTCATACTACATGTCTTTCAGGCTACCCTTTGCCCTGGGTGACTCCATTTTGGGTGTAAATGCTGAGGCAGAATGACTCTGCAAGTAACCATCCACTATCTGTCCAGAACATACTATTAGGTTCAGACTGATAACTCAATCATGTAAGTAAAATATTATTGACAATGAACTTATGAAACTGAGTCAGGAAGACATAGACACACAGGCTTATCGAAATCATATCATGGAAGCCAGGCCTGTGAGCTTATCAAGGTTACCAGATGTAACTCCTTTACCTAGGACTATAAAAGGAGGAGTACCCCAAAGCTGAGTCATGGCAGCATATTGACCCATCACCCAGTCACCCATCATAAGTCTTGCCCAGGGTAATTGCTGCAACTAAGGACCTCTGCCTCAGTTCCTGGGCTCCAGCTCAAGTTCAGTTTCTCCTGCCCAAGATATTTAGGCCCGCTTCACCCTGCTACCCAAACTTCCCAGCCTTGTGTTCTGAACACACATACTGTGTGTGTGTGTGTGTGTGTGTGTGTGTCTGTGTATATATGTATGTGTGTGTAATTGTGTGTATAAGTATGTATGTATATATGTCTGTGTGTGTAATTGTGTGTGTATAAGTGTGTATGTACATATGTCTGTGTGTATGTGTGTGTAAGTATGTGTGTATGAGTGCACTCCCCTCCAAGATACAATTCATATGATACCCAGACTTGTCTTAGCTGAGAATAGAAAAGATAAAAGAAAAGGTACAAACAGGAAGAACAAGCTAAAAAACAAAAAAGTAAAAAAACAAAAAAAACCACTCAGACCTACCACCATGTAAATTAGAAAAAAAAAAATGTGGCCATTCTGTAACTAAATATGTATGCATGTGTGTGTTCCTGATACATTATTAGTAATTAAGATTGAACTAAAGAAGCTGTGTTTGCCAATAGCCATGAATACCTTGGTGAATGTGCTGGTTGGTTTTTGTCAGATTGATACAAACCTAGATATAAGATGGCTATTTTCTTAATTAGTGATTAATGTGGGAGGGCCCAGCCTGGGGTGGTGCTCTGCCTTAGGCAGGTGGTCTTGGCATCTATAAGAAAGCAGGATAGGCTGGGCAGTGGTGGCACATGCCTTTAATTCCAGCACTTGGAAGGCAGAGGCAGGCAGATTTCTGAGTTCAAGGCCAGCCTGGTCTACAGAGTGAGTTCCAGGACAGCCAGGACTATACAGAGAAACCCTGTCTCAAAAAAACAAGAAAAAAAAAAAAAAAAGCAAGCAAGGAAGAAAGCAAGCAAGCAAGCAGGATGAGCAAGCCATGGAAAGCAAGTCAGTAAGCAGCATCCCTCTGTGGCCTCTGCTTTACTTCTTGCCTGAAGGTTCCTGCCTTGAGTTCCTGTCTGGATTTCCTTCAGTGATGAACTGACAGTTCCAGGCAGTAATAAAACATTTCCTTCTCAAGTTACTTTTGGGCATAGTGTTTTAGCATGTCAATAGAAACCTGGATTAACACAGTGAATTAGGCAAAACATAAAATGAAAATGATCCAGCTTGTAAAGTTATTGTTACTCCATAAACTAAGACAATGAGGAAAGATATAAATGTGTTTCTTCCCTAGCTTACTTCAATCAACAGTCTCAACAAGGTCCCACCCATTCAAAAGGTATTCAGGGCCCAGAGGTATTATAGCTCAAAGTGCATTGCTTACATTATGTCCAAAGCCCAGGGGGAAGGGGAGAAAATGAATATACCAATATTGATATACTGATCACAGGAAAAGTAATTAGAAATCTGTATTTTTTTCAAATAGATTAACCACATGGCAATATAGATGATATTTAGTCCCTGTTAAAAGAAACTAAAGGTTGTTCATGAGAAGCACTGTGTGATTTTTCTGCTCCTTGGCAGTAAACGTTTGTGTTTATATAATCCAACAACTAATGACAAAATAATTTTATCAGCTAAGAGAAACAGGAATTCTGAGTGTCACTTACTTCGGAAAGAATGTGCCCACAGCAAACATGGAGGTTTTCAGGGAGCCAGCTGTAATGCAGCCATGACTCTTATCCTGGCCTAGAAAACTCTGACGCGTGAGTCCTAACTGTCCTGCTCTTCCAGACTGCTTGTATCAGTGACTAGTATCTAAATTTCTTTTCAAAACAGTTCTTAATTTGAATGGAATGTCGGAACTGTTGCAAATTGTCTTTAAGAATGTGCTATGGGAAGATGGGCATCTGGTCTCTGAAATTCTTCCTAAGAAACTTCCAGAACCTCCCCTTTTCCTCAGAAGAGCTGAGGTGCGCTCCCACCAAGACAAGGCCTCCTTGTTTTAGGTGATTCGCCTTTGGCAGCTGCATGGTGTCCTCATCTTCTTCCTGTTTTATACTCCCTACCTCTCATGAAAGGTTTTCTCACCCATATTTCTCCTGTCTACTTATACTTCTCCAAATAGCTTATTCATGTTGGGCAGATGACCTAGACAGAGGAGGGGCAGACAGCTTTGTAAGCTGTCCTCTACTTTGCCGACTTTGTCCTTTCTTGCTAAGAGATTCTTCTGTTAATATTCCCCAGAGTTTGTGGGATAAATACGCAGCCGCTTTACAGTGTACATGCGTCTCAACTGACTGATGAATGTAGGGGCGTCCCCTGAGCTAGTTAGTTAATTGTTCACTACCAACAAACTTTGATGAGAAAAGAACATAGTCCTCACCCCAGGGATGGCCCACCTTGTTAGTTAGCATCAACATCTAGGCAGAGAATTAGTCAAGACTTGTCTCAAAGAGCATATAAAGAAGGAACAGAGACAGCTGGGTGGGGATATTGCAAGTATGTCCTTGTTGAACAGTTGCTGTCCCCAGCTCTTCGCAGGCAAACAACATATCCTGCTCCCACGGCGTCCTCCCCTCCAAGACACAGTCCACTAGACACTCAATCTTTGTTCTCATCTAGAAAGGAAATGTACAAACAGGGGAGAGACAAGGAGGACCAGGATAAGAAAGCCCAGGCTGGATGCCTCCCGACAAGAAAAACAGTTTTATATTTGGGGAGAGGAGGAGGAGGCAGAATAGGAGAAGGAGGAGGAGGAGGCACAGGAGGAGGAAGACTTTCCCTAAGGCTGAAAGTATCGATACCTAGTAATGACCTTCTTTCCCAAACTTTATGTGTCTTCAATTTTTTGAAGAAGTCTCAGGAATTTTTCTATGATCTGGTGCCAGAGAACACTGCTCTGTATAATCAACAGTCCAGAAACAGATGAAACCTGGAAAGAAATGCTCAAGAATGATTGTACACAGGACTCCAAGGGGGTGTGGAATTTGCAGAAAAGGGGCTCCTCATTTTGTTCTCAAATTAGAATCTAAATGTAGGTCCCATATAAACAAGTGTTCACAAGCCTGAAAAGCTCTTCATGCTGGGCCAGCATCTCTTCCCTCATCCATTTTTAGCTTCCTGAAGGAAAATTTATGTTGCTCCTGGGAGAAGTTTGGAGATAAAAGAGCTCCTGAGAAGGCAGGCTTCAGAGTGGTTTGTCAACTGATCTCTGTGCTATACACAGTGAAAACTACTAATGATGTCTGTTAAAAATGCTTCCATTCCATGTTATGAAATGGGACTTGACGGCATTTAGGATAAATGACCTAGTGTTAGTAGCCAAGCATTCACACCAAAACTTAAAATCTCAATTGCTATTAATCTGTCCTACTTTGGAACTTCTAGAACATAAAATGTTAGTACCATCTATTTGGTACCAAGCCTATGTGAATTTTCAGTTTTGTTTATTTTTCCATATACACGGCTGCTTTATACATGTTATTTGCAACTTCTTCAAGGACCAAAATATGTCCTTCAATTATTTACAGTTCAGTTCTTAGCTTAGGAAATAATGACAATGATGATTATTATAAGTATCTGCTTCTCTTCCTACTACTGTCTTTGTCACAAATACCCTCTATACTCCTGGAATGTTGTCATTCATGGAAGTGTCACTACTAACACCTAACACACACACACACACACACACACACACACACACACACACACTTATACCATATACGCATACACCACATGCATATATATACACCACACACACCCCACATACACACACATACACACCATATACACATACACCACATGCACACACATACATATACACACATCACACACATATACCACCAGCATACACATACTACACATACACATTCATCATATGCACACACAGGCGCACACATACATTTCACCATATTCACAGACATGTACACATACACACACAACACATAACACACCACACACACATATACACCACCCATGCATACACATATACCACCCATGCACATACACACCACACACAAATACATCATACACACACATATACCATACATGCACACACATACAGACACATGCATGTGCATCAGTCTCTGCCCTCTTACCTGTGTGTGTACTTGACAAGCCCAGGGCTAACAGAAGCCCTTCAAGGCCCTTACTTCTGAATGATATTCCCGGTTTTGCTCATGCTGCTTCATGCTCAGCCTTCATGTTGCCTCTGCTCAGAAAGCCTGCCCTTCATGAAGCTCCATGTCCCCATCATTTTCTCCTATGGCCACCACCCTGCCTGTTCATTTGTCCTCAAGCTTGCATATATCATGAAACAGCATCTTGTCTCTGTATTACTCCCCACTGTGCCTCCAGTATACAGGGCATTGTGTGACATTTACTCAATGAACACTTATTAGTTCAATAACCCAAAATCTAAAGTCTCAGTGTACTTTTCACTTGTAGGCTAAAATCTATGTTGATTATAAAGAAAAAATCAGGAGCTTGTTGCTAAATGCCTCGTGCATTACAAAGAGATTCAATACAGATTTCAAAAGGAGGTTTCCCTTTCAAAAATTTCTTTTGTACCTCAAATGATAATCAGGAACATGGCAACAGTATCACCTGAGGTGAAGAGCATCTTTCTTACCAACACACACAGTATTTAATTTACAGCAACTGCTAATGATAGCACTGTGTCTTCTAAACTGTGGGCACTTCTAATTAAAGCTTTTCTTGTCTCATTTCATTGAAATTAGCCGTAAAAGAGCAAGGCAGATCAATAAACAACAGTGGCCCTTCTCTTAAGCCTAGCTTCACAGCATAAATCATGTTGGGACTTTAGACTGCTGTGGTTAGTGACTGTGAGTTACTGCTTACAACAATCTGATAAAATAGGCAGGGAATGAGCAGAGGAGCTCAGGTGCCTATGTTGAATGGGTATGTGCTCACATATGCAAAAGTCTTACATCATTTAAGAGAGCTGGAAGGATGCATTTGGAGGAGACAGAATTAGTACTCATAGGAGTAATTACTACTACAAAGGTAATGGGGGAATGCCAATCCACATTTCTCAAGTAGTGTATCTATTACAGAAATGAGAACTACAAAAATCAGCATGAGGGATGCTTCAAAAACAAACAAATAAAAAACAGCAAGAAAAAAAGTTGTCCTATGATTTACCTGGGAATATACTCAGTGGTTCCATATTCTAGCACAGAGATTTGTACACATCCATTGCTGCTCAGAATGGCCAGGGAATGGGCCCAGCTTAGATGCTCATCAACATGTGAATGGGTAGTGAAAACGTGGTACATATACAATTTTACTAATCTGTAAGGAAAGGGGAAATTACAAAGCTTGAAAGATAAAAATCCTATTCTCCCATGTATATAAAATATACGTAGAGCCTAAAAAGACTAAAAGAGTCAGTGAGATCAAGAGAAGGTGAAAAGAGGGGCAGAGGAGTTGGAGAGATGGCTCAGCAGTTATGGGCGCTAGATACTCTTCCAAAATTGCAGGGTTCTATTCCCAGCAACTACAAGCCAGCTCAACTGTCAGTAACTCCACTTCTAGGGGAAGAAAGGGAGGGGAGAGGAGGGGTGGAAGCATGGCAACAGGAAAGATGAAGGAGGAGAAGCAACTAGAACAGAATATGTTTGAAAATGATGTAATGGTTTCTTAGACTTTTTATACTAATACATCTTTAAAATATGGGAATGGAATTAGTAGAAACCCTGAAAAAGAAAAAGAAAAAACAGTGCCTAACACAGAGTAACAGAATAGGAACTTTGCAGTTTGAAAAATATTTACCTTTATTATTTTAAATCGTATCTCTGCATGGGTGTGTGCACATGAGGACAGTGCTGGGGAATCCAGAAGCATTGTGCCCTAAGGAGTTTGAGTTACAGGGGGTTGTGAGCCACCTGCTTTGGGTCCTGAGCTCAGTACTTCTGCAAAAGAAATATGTGCTCTTCACTCCCAAGCCTGGAGCTACAGGGTTTGATTAAATCGAAACAGTGGCAATTATTCCATAAATTCCAATTAAATAAAAGAGATGTTTGAGGATGTTTACCTAAATATAAAAAAAAAAAAAACCTGAAATTTTAGAATCTGGGCACATGAAAAAAATTGTATTTTACTTTATAATTATGCTAAGGATAAAATTAATTGATTGTTAAAATAACATATAGTATAGAAATTTCTAGGAATGCAACTAACCAATCTAAAAATACTTATTTGAATGGTAAACATTTCTTATATTTTCAGCCTGTAATGTAAATAAAGTTTACTTCCTGTTATTTTTCACTCATTCACTAATCTCTATAGGGATCCAGTTAAGTCACCAAGTTTGTTTCCTTTTGATACATGCTGATGCAGCAGGCAACAACAACTGAGCGTGTGGTATGACTTGTTCAAATCATCCAGCTAACCACGCATAGCCAGTTGGAGATGGAACAGAAAGGCCTGACTCACTACGTTGTCTTTACAAGTTGTGAAATCTTCCTTCTTCCTGTTGACAAATCTAGCTTACTCACAGATACGACCTAGCAGAGTGCTAAATATGACACAAGACAGAAGTGCAGCATGCGGCCCTCTCAGCTTCTCCTATGAAACTCAGAATACAGTCTTCCCTGAACACAAGGAAGTTGGTTCCTCACCAAAAGGCAGGTGCTACCGTAGGACTGAAATTCTGAGCAGATGTTAGAAGGTGAAAAAAAAAAAAGACCTTTCTTAAAAATGCTATTTATTAGTAGTATACATGTGCAAACAACTTGCAAAAGAAACCCATTTTTCTTGTTTCTGGAATGTGTATGTGTATGCTGTGGTGCACATGGTGTATGTATGCTTATAAATGTATAAATGTGTATATGAATTTCTTTGTATGTGACTGATTTGCATCTCATATATTGAGGCAGAGCCTCTCACTCGAACCTAGAATTCACCCATTCAATTAGTCTGACTGGCCGGGTCCTGGTCTCTGTGATTACAGGTAGACCACCACATCTACCTGGCACTATGTGGGCTCTGGGATCCAAACTCTGTATTTAACATCTCACAGTATACTTCTGTAAGAAACAAACTAGCTTGGTATAGCAGCTCATGCCTGTGACAGAAGCTCTTGGGAAGCTGAGGCAAGAAACAGTACAAGTTCTAGGCCAACCTAGACCTTTGTCTAAAGAGCAAATAATTCAATAAACAAGAAAGAAGAAAAACTGACACATCAAAAAGAACCCTCTTTGCTTTGCTTTCCAAACCTAAATCAAAATAAGACCAAAAAAGAAAAAGAAAGAGAAAAAAAAGAAAAAACAAGAAAAAAAAAAGAAGCATAGATTCTCCTAAAGGCTAGACACTAGTTAGATTACACTTGATATTTGTTTCTGCCTTGGTTAAATCAGAAAAGCCAAAGGGGCTGGTCAGGTCAACTGATGCTAATCATCCCATAAAGAAACCATATGAATAATCAATTTATTTCCTTCTTGCTCTTGACCTTCCCTGTCTAAAATCTGCCACTAAGTATATTCTATGTTATATGTACCATATATGTGTGTTATATAAAATATATATTATTCAATACAATATATAATACAAATAATGTATTATATAATCCATAGTATTTTCTTGTTTATGTTTTCTCATTTATATAATATATAACATGTATTATATATATAGTTATGTAATATATATTTGCATAGCCTCTCTTGCTACTTGCTCTTGAGTTTCATGTCTTTCTATCAATCTTTCACTGATTTTGTACACCCCTGGCTGAATTTCATCCATTTGTTCTGTGTGTCCCATTGGACCTGGAGTCCAAGATCTAAAAAGATGGTCTTTTTTGAGAGCTGGCACTGAGGTGATGTTTATGTCATATTATTTGCAGTTGGCTTAGCCAGATCAGTGTGACTGGAATTCTGAAATATCCTGCTCCTCTAAGATGTGACCCCTGTTGGGGATTCTAGGTTTAAGCATTAGACCCTTTGCTAAAACGTGTATTTTCATAGTTTGGGTGAGATGGCTCAATTGGCAATGTGCTTATAGTACTAATATGAAGACCTGAGTTCTATTCCTAGCACCTAGCATACAAGGTTGGGTGTGGCAGTACACATTTGTAATCCCAGCACTGGGGGTGGGGATGGGTGGTGCACATTTGTAATTCCACCACTCAGGAAGTGGGGACAGGCAACTTCTTGGCTCTTGATAATCAGTCAACTTAGCATAATCAGCAAGTTACAAGTTCAGTGAGAGATCCTATTTTAAAATATTACATGGAAAGTGGCTCTGGTCTCCACACATACCTACACATATGTGTGCACACACACATAGACACAAACATACATACATACAAAATAAAAATAAAGTGTGAATTTTCAAAGGGTAGTATTATTCAATTTTTTTTGTTTTGTTTCATTTTCTTGAAATAGAGCCTTGTTGGTCTGGAACTCTCCATGTAGACCAGGCTGGCCTCAAACTCACAGCGATCCTTCTGCCTCTGCCTCCTGAATCCTGTGACTCACCTGCCACCACACCTATCTGGAAGCATTATTTTATTCTAGTGACCCACAGTACAGTTTGTCCAAAACTGGGCCTGGTTTTTAGGTCAGGAGGACTGTGGTGAAAGACAAGCCCCTAGTGTGTCTGAAGCCAGTCAAAGCTGCAGGACAGAGGTTTGGTCAGCAAGACTCAGGCTTGTGGGCCACAGGTGGACCAACCACATTCCCAGAAGGTGTGTGATATAAAGTAGGAGAAGAGTAAAATAATTCCTCTGCTTCACGACCTGTTCTGGGCCCACTCTGGTTCTACCTTTAGTAGATGCTATGACTGTTACACAGTGTATATAGAACATACAGTGTAGTACATAGTATACAGGATAGTATATAGTATACTGTGTAGTATGTAGTATATAGTATATGATATACAATGTAGAGTTTACAATATATAGTATATAGTTTTGTATATAGTATACAGTGTAGTATATAGTAGATAGTCTAATTTGTAGTATATAGTATATGGTATACAGTATATAGTATACAATATACAGTATATAATATATAGTATACAGTTTAGTATATAGTATACA
>NW_022196896.1:135702164-135762849 GCF_008632895.1 Mastomys coucha | reverse complement strand
TACACTATAGTATGTAGTATATAGTATATGATATACAGTATATAGTATACAATATACAGTATATAATAAATACTATATAGTTTAGTATATAGTATACAGCATAGTATATAGTATACAGTGTACAGTATATAGTATACAGTGTAGTATATAGTATACAGTGTAGTGTATACTATACAGTGCATCATATATAGTACACAGCACATGATATGTATTATGTAGTAAGCTATTATATAATGTACAAATATTATGTTTCAATTTTAAAAAGCAGCCCAGAAAGCCAAGTAAAACTCATGTCACAGCGATGCTTCTTACATAAAATGCATACAGAAACTCATTGCTTTAATTATCCCAATACTAAGAGTAAATTGTGATCCACTATATTTATTTGCCTAAAACTCAACTCCACTTGTCAAAACAAGTCAAAACGAAGGGAAAAAATAGGCCGTGAAAACATTTTTTGCAGATAGCTGCCATCTGTGTCCATGGGACCATGAAAAGCCGACTCATGAAAGCTATCATCCTGATTCTTGTCTTCTGCTTCATCCCTCCCACTTGTAGTTTGCCTTTTGGGAGGCAAAGCTTTCTCTTGTAGCAGGTGATAGCACCTTTTTAAAGTCAGGGCAGGAATATGGGAATCTGAAGTTTTCTGAGGCAGCAAAATAGAGAAAGTTGTTATGTGTTAGTGAGAGCTATTACTCCCTCTAAGTCACGGAATTAAGATGTGTGTTTATACTACTCCCTGTGTTTGTGTGTTTGTATGTGATGAGTGTATGTGTTCAAGCACATGTGATGCATGTGTGTATGTGTATATGGTATATGATATGTAAGATATATTTTTGTGTATGGTGTGTGTATATGTATGGTATGTGTATGTGTGTATATGGTGTATGTGTATATATGTGTAGTATGGTTTGTGTATATGCATGTTTGTGTGTGTGCCTGTGTGCACTCCAGCTCAGGATTTATGTATTTCAGGCAAGCATTCTACCTCTGAGCTGCATTCTACCTCTGAGCTACATCCAAAGCCTACATCTGCTCCTTTACACTCACAGACAAAGCCAGAAGTCATCTCATACAGCCAGGTGCCCACCCTCCAACCCTGGGCTTTAAAAGGCCATTATCTTATCACAGCCAGGAGAGGAAACAGCTTGTGTGGAAGTACAGAGAGACATTCCCTTCTTCCCTCATGACCAGTGTCTCTACTTCCACATTCCTTCTCCGTTCATCCACATTCCATCAAGAGTTAGGTAACTGAAAGTTCTATGTCTGGATTGGCAGGCAGCAGGAAGAAAGAGTGACACTAGGATTGGCTTGAGTTTCTGAAATCTCAAAGCCCACCCCAGAGACCTACTTCCTCCACCAAGGCCATACCTCCACTACCAAGGCCACACCTCCTAATGGAGCCACTCCCTATGAGCCTGTTGGAGCCATTTTCTTTCACACCACCACAGGGGCCCTCGAGAAAATAAGACAGGAAGTAAAAGCCGGGCAGTGGTGGCGCATGCCTTTAATCCCAGCACTGGAGACAGAGACAGGGGGATTTCTGAGTTCGAGGCCAGCCTGGTCTACAGAGTGAGTTCCAGGATAGTTAGGGCTATACAGAGAAACCCTGTCTTGAAAACAAAAACAAAAGCAAGCCAACAAACAAAAAAGACAGGAAGTAAAAGGCTACAAAATGAGAGAAGAACCCCCTTACTAGTCAACAAAGTCATGCAACCTTCTATCCAGCACATTTTCCTGCTTCTTCAAATTCATTCATTCACTTATTATTTCTTACTACAAAAATCAGGCTGGCCTGGAATTGGCAGCCACCCTCCTGTGCCTATTTCCTAAGAGGACAAACATGAGCCACCTTGCCTGCTGAGTAAACATGTTTTACCTGACCCACAACAGCATGAAAATCTAATATACATTTGTGGGATATCATGCAATATTTTAATGCATGTGTGTATTATATACCCATGTCACAGTATGTGTGTGGCAGTCAGAAGACAATTTGCAGTAGTCAACTTTTCCTTTCTACTGCATGTGTTCCAGGAATCAGAGATTGTAAGTTTTAATGGCAAATGCTATTACCAGCTGAGCCATTCCAGGCCCCAGTACCTCTGTCCATTACTTTGCAGGTGGTAATTGCCTTTTTCTAGCCCCCTCTCTCCTGTAGATATTTATTAAATGAATGGTCTCATTTGATCTTTGCTCAGTCTCCGTGTGGGGAACAAACCAGTGTCCTTATTTCCATTTACAGGTAGGTGAGTCAGGGTCAGAGGGAGGAAGTATGTAGAGTCCATCTCCCTAGCTCTGTGATTCTGCTACTGAACAATGTCGAGTGTGATCCTTGACCCTCAAAGGAAAATCAGTAACAGACTGATACTGAGCCAAGACTTGTGTTTGTCCCAAACGGCTGTTTGTCAGCTGTGCAGTTAGCACAAGATAGAGAACTTTTGACGGTGTGTAGCAAGACTTGTGAATGGACTCAGCTCTGGGATGTGCAAAAGTTTCTGCCTACATTGCAATGATCAATAAGATAGGAACTGTCTGATGTAAGAGGCCCAGAGTCACCTCTTGTCACAGTTGGGAGCTCTGAGTCTGGATCTCTGGTCCAGCCAGGTGACTACTCTGTAAATTATCCACTGTGCTAACTTCTCATTTGTAAGCTGGAACCCCTGCATAGGAAACAAGGGAAAACATGGCACTGTTTATTCTTGTTGAAGAGTTCTGCGATATTCCTGTGGCATAGAGGCCAACATGTCTGTCCTTGCTGCTTTTGCTGTACTAACAGAATTGCCTGGAGTTGCTCAAGCCCCCAAACTAGCCCCTTAACAAGGCCTCTATTGTGGAAATGTAGTCAATAAATTCCAGAGCAACAGATTTCAAAAGTTTGAGGATTAGCAGCAGGTCTGGTCTAGTTTCTGCTTGCTGAATGGGCAAACTGTGCAGATGGGCCACCCACTGACTGCCTGAGGTTGGATTCAGCAGGGATAAGTTAAGTATTTATTCAAGGTTGTCTGAGCAAGGACCCTATCCTGTGGAATGCAGCCAAGATCTAAACGGGCTACACTAGGCATCCTAGGAGGGTGTTTAAGGAAGAACAGTCTATGAACAGACAGGTAGGAAATGCCAGCCCAGGTGGACCTGGGTTGCACAGTGTTGGCATGCCTTTAAAGGTGCTCATTACAAGGCCCAGCAAGAGTGGAAGGAACAGAGGCTAAATAGGTGCTGAACGGCAGCTACTCAGTGAACTAGAAAGTGACGTGAGCAGATTGCATGATGAAGCCCAGCTGGGAAAAGAAGAGAAAAGAAAGTGGAAGGCAATATGTGTATATCAGAAGACATTACCTGATGCATGAACAGCCAAACAAAAAGCCAGACTTCTACCAGTCATGCTATGGCCTGAACTACGGGACTGAATGTCTGGTTTTTTTTTTTTTTTTTTTGCATGACACTATGCCAGATGCAAAGAGGGGGCTCAAATAAATCTAATGTGAAAGTACAAATAAACAGCACCATTGCAGGAAATAAACCAAGAGGAAGTCTCTGCACAGCCTTCTCAGCTGGCAGGACAGCCAAGCCTGAGGTAACCTTTGCCCTGTGCCTATTATCCACCAGCAGGCACTATCTGGGTATTTTCTATTTTATGTCACAGGTCCCTCACCTCTACCCAGATTTCACTTTCCAAGGTTTTGGTAACGGGTAGTCAACTGAGTTCCAAAAGAACTGAAAGGAAAATTCCAGAGACAAACAATTTGTTAAGTTTTAAGTAATTTTGATCCTAGTGTATTTTTTTCTATTTTATTAGTGGTTACTGTTGCTACTCTCTTAGTTTGTCTACTCTGTAAATTAAACTCCATCATGGGGCTGTATGTATAAGGAAGAACATGAGTGTGTAGAACTATATCTATAAAGTGTGTAAAACTATATCTATATCTATACAAGTCTATGCTATCTGAGGTTTTAGGCATCCATTGGGGGTTGGTCTTAGAATATAGTCCCCAAAGATAAGAGGGTGCTACTGTACTCTGTCCATCCACTATAATAAAATGAAGCCTCTACAAGATGGGGCATTGGGAGGGTAATGAGGCATTAGATGTAGGTCTGTTAAGAGCTTGGCTGTCCTTCAGCATCTCTTCTCTTTTCTGGCTCTGTAGTGCATCTGGTCTGGAGCTCTCTGCTGTTCTTTTCAGATGTGCTCTTAAACATGCCAGACGTCCTGAGCTGAGTCCATGTTCTATACTGGGACAGCAGGCTTGCAAGAACTGGGTCCCTGGGAATTTCATGTAATGGTGACATTATTCCAAGCTTGGAGTAATATCTACCTATAAATTTGATATAAGAGGGAAATCTGCCTCTGTATGGTTTGTTATTTGGGGGTTTAAATTATTAGCATCCATGATGGCTAGCTTTGCTTGTCAAGCAGACATAACCTAGAATCACCCAAGAATTGATGTGGGAAGACTCAGCCCACTATGGGCAGTACCATTCCCCAGGTAGGGGTTTCTGAACTATCTAAGAGTGGAGAAATGAAGCTGAGCACACACCAGCAAACAAGCAGCTTACATGTTACATCTCTGTTTTGACTATGGGTGTGATGTGACTACCTGCTACAAGCTTCCACTACTGTGATTTTCCAGCACGGATGGCCTAAGATGAACCAGTTTGATAAGTTGCTTTTTGCCAGAATATTTTATCACAACAACAGAAATGAAACTGGAACAGAACTCTGACTTTTTCTAACAAACATTGTTTTACAATAGCATTTCTTTTTTTGTATTATACTTAAACATAAAGTACTTAATAAACAGTGTATGTATATGTGGAGGTGTTTTCTCTGCTTCTGCCCCTCTCAGTTTGCAGACACTGTAATGATCTGAGTGGGAGAGGGTTTGTTAGCTGTGTAGACTGTCCCATCTGGAGACCATGAATGGCCTGTTCCAGTAGATCGTCCTAATGCCCTGGCACAAGGAAAGTAGGGGCAGAGTCTGTGGAAGAGGACAGTGATAGAATCATCAAGGAAGAAGAGACATGGGAGGGAGACTAGAAATCGAAGGAAATGATGGCCCTTGTGGTAAACATCTGATTGCCGTAGACTCTGGGCTGTGTGAGAAACTCAAGAGTAGCTGACAGCAACTCAAAACTCAGCTGTATACTCTCTAGGCCAGGTAAGTTCAAGCTGAGATCCTGCTCAGGCCATGTTCCCTCAGGCTGCCAGTGATCTCTCTGCAGAGTTCCAGACCCATGTCTTCCTCTATTGCTCTCCACCTTATTTTTTTGAGACAGGGTCTCTCACTGAGTTGGAAACTTGCTGATTTAGCTAGCTTGGATGACCAGCAACCCCCCAGGATCTCTGCTTGCCACAGCACTTCGTTACAAATGTGTACCATTTTGTTATTGTTTGCTTGCTTGTTTTTGTTGTTGTTACTGAATGTTTATTGAACTCTAACAATGTGATAGAAACCACACAAAACATTAGATGCAGCATCTGCCTAGGGGGCTTACAGTCTAATCTAAGGACACAAGTCATATTCTGAATGTTGCCATGAGCTTACTTGCTGTTCATGAGAATGAAGTAGAAGCTGCCCTGCTCAGTTCAGGAAAGGACCCACAGAATGGCTGACCTGCAGGCAGCTTTGCAGACACAAGTACACCCAACTGCTCATGTTGCTTATTCTTGGGAATTACGGATACTATTTTTTAGTCATTTTACGATAAGCACACTAACCTATAAGGGTAGAATCACTAAACCCATATGTCTAACAAAACCAGGATTCAAAACTGGCCTCTAGTCCAGAAGAAAATTGTTATATGTTCAGGAAAAGCAGAACCCAGAGAAAACGTGTCAGGAGCCAAGATTTTGTTCAGAGTTCCCAGACTGTCCACAAGAGTGTCTCCTCTAGGCAGCTTCCAAAGTGCCCTTTATTCTCAAGGTCTTTGTCTGTGTAGCCTTGAGATACAAACATTTGCTGGGCCTTTGGCTATCTGCCCTAGGGAGGTGTGTCTGAGGGCAGAACCTTCTTGGTGCCCAAGGATCACAGTGTAGTAATCCACTTGTTGGTCCTTGTCAACATACTACAGGAATTTAATTTTTATTTCCAGAGTAGTAAAAACATATTAGAAGTATCTGGAATATATCAGTAATTTATAGATTGTAGCCCACTAAAATATCTGCCATTGATACAAATTCCTAACCGTGCTGCTTATAAAAGCTTGCCCTTTTCTTCTCAAGTTCAAATCAGTTGCTTAGTAGCACTTGCATCTGTTCACCACTATCAACTGATTTCATATGGAAAGAAGTGTAAGGTAACAACACATTAAAAACAAATTCTCTAGTGAATCATTCTTACTCTGGCTCTTTAGATTGCAGGATCCTTTATCTTTTCACTTAGCATACCAATAATTTACTGTTTCCCTACATTTACATCCTTAGTCTTTATTCACGTGTATCTTGAATTTCAGCCAAACATAAAAATGCAGACTCCAGGTTTGCATTTTATAATAACATAAGTTTTCTGAGAAAGTACTCTCTAAGTTTGTAATCCTGCTATGGTCTGCGTTACTTTTCTAATATTTTTTCCTCTGTGCTTATGAAAAGTACAAAAAACAAATGAGCCAAGCAAAATTCAACAGGCACACTCTGAATAGCTTATGTCCATATAAACTGAGAAGCCCTTGCTGTTCTGTTCTGAAACCTCAATTATGCTGACCAGTCACAGTTCTAAAGAGATTTCAGTAATGATTTGGAAAGGCTGCCTGTGTGTATATTTGTCATTTTGTAATCATATTGCTATCCACAGCCAAGCTATTCACAAGCTAATCTTATAAACAACCATAGTGCTACTAAGTTACATAAAACCAAAAACATGAACAAATAAACGTAGATGCCAATGGGCTCTGAGCTCTGGCTTCAGTGGGTCTAAGGCCCTCAATGCTTCTCTCTTAAGTAGCAAAGGCTTTACTTACTAGGTAAGGGCTCAGTCATATTGAAAGACTGAATTGCATTTCCTTAGTGGACTACTAAGGTTTTTGTTTGTTTTTTTCATTAATCTCCTATTCTTTAGTATGAAAATAGTCTTTTGTGTGATGGTAGTGTAAATAAAATTGTGATGAACATAATTATTAAACCGCCTTCTACTATATTAGGCTAAACTGTTTAATGTAAAAATTTTCTGTGTCTAAGGATACAGTCATAAATATTTTTTGATGCAAATTTTTTATTACCTTATACAAAAATTGTTTTCTTCCTTTAGTAGGCTTATTTATTTTTTAAAGAGTGATTATAAATATTTGAATCTGTTTCCTAGGGGGGAGAGTCTAATGTTCAACAGGAAGCTCTGAATAGTTACATTTGCTTCAGTGGAGAGCCGTGTGCCATAGTAGCTGAGGAAAAATGGGGCAAGTAAAGAAGATAAATTAGTGATGAACAGCCATCCGCATGAATTTGGTTCAAACAAGTCAATTTTTCTTTTGGAAAACCAAAATTGTTTTTTTCATACACTCTTGTTTGATTTTTAATTCCTCTTGTTTTCTTTTTCTTCTTTTTGAGGCAGTGTAGTGCTGTGTAGTGCTAACTGACCTAGAACGCACTATGTAGACTAGGCCAGCCTTGAACTTAGAGACCTGCCTGCCTGTCTCTCTCCAGTGCTAGGATTATCATTCCACCAACACATACAGAGATTTTAATAGAAAATAGCTAGATGGTGAAACAATGTGATTTTAGACAACCATGCAGAGAGAGGTACAGGCATATATTCTGGGTGTGGTGATGCCCCATTCTTGCCATTTGTTTTAAAACATTTTTTTAAGCATTATCATTATTGCATGTGGGCATGTGTGCAGGTGAGAGGGGATCTTGGAGGGACCAGTTTTCTCCTTCCACATTTATTTGGGTTCTGAGGAAGAAGCTCAGGTTATCAAGTTTTTGGATAACCCATGGAGATATCCTGCTGGCTCCTTTCTTGTCATTTCTAAATGTCATCCCATGAACTGTTGTTGTTGTTGTTATTTTCTAAAGAGAGTTATACTTTGTAGTTCTGGCCGGTCTAGAGATCAGGCTGGCCTCAAACTTTTCATGGAGCTTCACATGAGCACTGCACTTCCTAGAAACCCTGCTGTCTTCTGCTCTCTAAGATCCTTATGCCAAACCCTTTTCTCTTTTTAATACCAAAAACTAAATCCTCTAACTCCTCTTTGACCCTTCACTTTAGGCTGGCGGCTTAGCATTATGATTTCTAAGAAAATGTCTAGTGGTATATGCCTATAATCTCAGCAGTCAGGCAGCTGGGACTGGAGGCTCTGGAGTTCAAGGCCAGTCTGCTTGAGTTTGAGGCCATGCTGAGTTACATAGTTAGATCCTGTCTGAAACAAAAATACAGTTCGATGGAAGCATTCCACTTGTCTCATGATTAGCTACCTGCCTCTCTGTCACATAGAGTTCCCCCCTCCCCCAGATTATTTCCTCTCCATTCTTTATTTTCTGCCTCAAGTCCTGCAGCCACCTTCCCTCCGAGAGCAGATCAAACGACTTGAAGTCCACACAGCTCTTCCCCTTTCCCTCATTCCTGTGTCCAGTCCATCATCAGATCTGAGTGTGTGCACACTAGTGTGTGAATGTATGGAGGCCTGAGGATGATCTTGAGTGCTGTTCCTCAGGACTTTCCCACCTTATCTTTTTGATTCATGATCCCTCATCATCCTGGATTTCATTAAGTACCTAGGCTTGCTGGCCATCTAATCTCAGGGATCCACCTGTCTCTATATCCCCAGAGCTAGGATTACAAATGTGTAATGTTAGCACTTTCAGGACTGAGCTAACTCTCCAGCTCTGAATTAACAAATCTTTAACTTTAAATTATGTCTCAAATTCTTCTGTTTTTCTCTATCTCTACTGCTAACAAGTCTAAATTGTCATTAAATCTCACCTGAATTTTTTGATGCCAGACCACCGTTACTCTCTTCTTTCACTGGAATTACTTTTCAATCCGTTTTCCTCCACTAAGCACCCAGAATAGAGGTGCTCTCTCTTGGCCCACCAAAGCTATGACTGGTAAAGAGTGAACTGAGAGGAAGAGCTGGCCACATGCCTGCTCCCCACATGAGCTTCAGTGTGCTCTCAAGGTTGCCTTATCCACACATGTGCTAGTACAGAGACTCACAACCTTCCTAACGCTGCAACCCTTTAATATAGCTTCTCATGTTGTGATACTCCCTACCATAAAATTACTTTCATTGCTACTTTGCAGCCGAAATTTTGCTACTGTTATGAACTGTAATGTAAATATTTGATGTGCAGGATATCTGATATGTGACCCCTGGGAAAGAGTTGTTCACCCCAAGGGGTTGCTACCGACAGGTTGAGAACCACTGAGTTAGTAAAAATACTTTGTTATCCTGTTCATGAAAATGATTCATATTGTTGAATAAACAACTAACTCCCTTTGCCCTGATAATGTGTGTATGTGTTGAGAGAAAGAGAGAGAGAGAGAGAGAGAGAGAGAGAGAGAGAGAGAGAGAGGTGGATAAAGTCTAAAAGTCTAGAAAGAAGACCAAGAGAGTCTAATATTAGGTGATAATGAAGAAAGAAGAGGCCTTGGGAAGATGAGTGAGAACCAGAGAACCAGAGACACACGAATTGACAGGATGGTACAGTGGGGCTGGAGAGTCGCTCAGCATTTGGGAGCATTCTCTGCTTTTCCAGAGGTCCTAACATTAGCTCCCAGCACCCACATCCGGTGGCTCGCAACCAGCTGTGTCCTACTTTGCTTTTGATTGCTATGCTACAGATCGTGACCAAAAGCAACTTGGGGAGGAAAAGGTTTCTCTGACTTACAGGTGACAGTCCGTCATTGAGGGAAGCCAAGACTGCAGTTTGAGGCGGGAACCGGAAGGCAGCTGAAAGCAGAGGTCCTGGATGAACGCTGCTCACTGGGTTGCTGTCCACGACGTGCTCAGCCTACTCTCTTATACATCTCAGGACCACTCTCCCAGTGGTGGCACTGCCCACGGTGGGCTGGGCTCTTCACGTCAATCCTTAATCAAGAAAATGCCCTACAGTCTTTCCTGCAAGGTCATCTGATGCAGGCATTTTCTCAATTGAAATTCCTTCTTCCCAGGTGCCAGTGGCTTGTGACAAATTGACCAAAACCCAACAAAAATCCCACAAACTAAGCAGCACAGCCTGTAACTCCAGCTCCAGAGAATCCAACATCTTCCTTAGACTTCCTCAGACACCTCCGCACACACGGCATTCACACACACACACACACACACGTGTGTGTGTGCACGCGATGCACGCTTTAAAAGAACGATATTAGAAACCCAGAATATTCGCATGTGAAAATATCATAAAAACATTAAGCTATCACAATGGCACCTAACGTGATTTTAAAAATTCAAACACAAAATATACTTCTTACTCTCTTCTCTGAAATTCGGCTTGGATTTGTATTGATATGTTTTATCATTATTAATTATTACTGTTTTTTTGGAGACAGGGTCCCACTATATGGCTTTGCCTGGCTTGGAACTTGCTATGCAGATGAGTCTGACTTCCAACTCATAGTAATCCACATGCTTCTGCCTCCTGAGTGTTGGAATCAAGGGTGTGCACCACCATGCCCAGCCTGATATGTCTCATGTCAAAGATTTATTACCTCTTGTTCTATATGTTGGGTGTTTTGGCTTCCGTGTACGTCTGGGCACCATGTCTGTGCCTGGTGCCTGAGGAGGTCCCATGAGAGCAGTAGGTCCCCTGGAACTGGGGTTGCAGACAATCGTGACTCTCTGTGTGGGTGCTGAGTACTGCTCGTGCTTCCTGAAGAACAGCAGTGCCATAAACCTCTGAGACATCCCTTAAGCCCCTGATGAGTCCCATTTTAGACTCCAGGTCTCTCAAATGATCTTCTATGGTTTTCTTTTTTTATATATCTAATCCGATTCATGAGCTATTTCCTTCCATTTACTTTCTAATTCACTAATTAGTTCTCTGGTCAACTCTGTATTAAGTTTTTCTTCCATTTCAGTAAATATATTTTTGATGTTCCTTTCCAAATGCATTTGCCTGTTTCTATGGTAACTGGTTCCTGCTCACAGGCTCCTGCTCACAGGCTTCACTTCTTTCTTCTTTCCATATTTAAACACAACTACCTTAAAAAATGATTTTCTATTATTCCATCAGGTTTTGTTCTTACTGGAAGAATCTCCTCTTGTGTGCTTCCACATGAGACATCTTTTCCCATGTGGTTCCTGAGTTTTCATTTGTGAACTTGTCTGTAATATTTGTTTTGTTTCTATGCCCCACAAATTTTGGATCGTATAGACAGACTTCCAGGAGAGCAGGTCGTCTCAGAGCTAGCTGCTTGTCCAGTTAGAATGTTCTAGTTTCTGTGTTACAAATGAGGTGATTCTTTGGCTTTTACAGGCATCTCTTCTTACACGGTTTGCATGTGTGTGTATGCACATGTGCGCCCTAGGAAGCCAGGGATGTCAGACAGCACTGGAGCTACACTTGTAGGTGGTTGTGAGTCACCTGACCTGAGTGCTAGGAATCAAACTGGGATCCTCTGCAGTCCTGGTAACCACAGTTAACCCTTACACATCTCTCAAACATCCAATGGTCTCTTTTCTACTTTATTTCTTTAATGAACTTAATCTCTAAACACTGTGTTGTTCTGAGGTGCTAGGGTTTGTGGCTTCTATATATGAATTTTTGAAGTAAGTAATTCATTCTGTCGTAAGTACAGAGTGATTTCTGTTGAACACCATTTCTGGAAGTATCTACTAAACCACCTTTCTGGTCCACCTGTCTTCTCTGGGGTGCCTTCACGCTGCTGAGTGGTTTCTCGTAGTAATACTTGCCCTTGTGGTTTCAAAATGAGTCAGACTCACCTGGGTAGAAAGCCTGGAGAGAGCACATCCACCCCCACAGAGCCCTTTCTCAATCCTGGCTCCTTCCTTTTTCTATATCCTCACCAACCCTTGAGAACACCCATCTGCCATAGTAAGTGTCCCAAGGGCAAGTGTCCATGTGGCTTGCCTATATATTCTCATATCTCCTGCTCATTCAATATATTTTGAAGGATAAGTGATTGGCACAGCAAACTGGTGGCCTATTCTGAGTATTAATATATTCCAAAAAATCTTGGGTAATAATCGCCTCGTATGAAGACATTAGGGGCTTATTTCCCTGCTTCTTCAGGAAGGCTTGGGAAGCCTACTCTGTGGGCAGAGGAAGCATATAATGAGTCTGTACCTTTTTTAATTGAGAAAAGATACATGATTTCAATTTATCTGAATTTGTTTACATTTAAAAACATATTTTAAGTAAATAGAATTAAATCACATTCTTGTTTCCCTTTTGTACCCCAACTCCTCCCTCTTCAATACCTGCAATACCTTTTTTGTCATATTCTTTAAAATTTATAAAATATTATAACAATAAAAATGAGTATTATAAAGGTTGTTTGATATAAAACAACAATCAATTTAACAGTGTTATGGAGATGCTTGTCTACAGCAATACTGAAAATACATGTTTTTCTCAGTATAAATTTTAAATAACTCCAAACATATTAACTGTATATTTCAAAATAATACATCACTACTAGTATTTTTTTAAATGAACATAAATATATAAAGTCTTTTTGTTTGTTTGTTTTGTATTTAGTAGAGTTTAAAATCTTGGCTCTTACTGTGGTACAAACCCAAAATAAGAACAATTTTTAGACATTGAAGTTCATTGTAATAAGGCTGTATTTCAATGACCCTCATATCACCAAAGGCTTTTACCTCCATCGTAGCTAAGCTGAGAGTTGACAGTTCTGCTGTGCCAAGGAATGAATTGTAGGCACGAGTTTTGGAGACAGACTTCCTGCTATGGCCAAAGCTATTTGACTTGAGTGAGTGTCTTTATTCTCAGTCCACAGAGAACAGATTACATTCATTTAAGAAATGGTGTGTGTATTAAGATGGTCTATCCATAAAGTCTTTTACCAACTGTTTCAATGAACAATGGTTCTTCATGGAGGATGGCACAGACATTAGGTGAGGGTAAGAATCTGGGTCATTGGCTGTGATAATTTGGAAAAGCATTCATCTCAGAAAAAGAGTAACTTATAAAGTCCTCTTCTTCAAACTTGATACAATAGTTACAAACATCAAGCAAACCATTCAGTCTCACTCTTTGTTCTCTTTGTTCTCTTACAAGCCACATCCCAAGTTAATTGTCTACGTTTCTTTTGGCTGTATAAATACTTTTGAAATATGTAAGCTGTTCTGAAAACCATAGTATAGTGTAAAAACATCAAATAAACAATACTACTAATAGAGAGGCTGAGATAGGAGAAGCATGATTTCAAGACCATTATGTGAAACTCAGCAAGACACTGTCACATACAAACAAGCAAAAAGTGTATATGGATTATAAAATATCTGACCTATTTCTCCAATTACCAAATTAGAGAGACCATTGGATAACAGTCAACAATTTTCTAATTCTTCATATTTTTGGATTTCAATCTATTAGGATATGTTGGTAATATTAATTTTCATACTAAGAAATTAAGAAAAAGTAATTGTTACTTCCTGTTGTTTTTGTTGTAAGAGGTGGAATTTGGTTTGTGTGAGTTTGTTGAAAGATTACTTTCTTGCTTCTTCTAGGGTGTAGTTTTGCTCCTTATGCTGGTGTTTTCCATCTATTATCCTTTGTAAGGCTGGATTTGTGGAAAGATATTGTGTAAATTTGTTTTTGTCATGGAATATCTTGATTTTCTAACTATGGTAACTGAGAATTTTGCTGGGTATAGTAACCTAGGCTGGCTTTGTGTTCTTTTTGTGTTTTTTGTGTTCTTGTAGGGTCTGTATGACATTTGCCCAGGATCTTCTAGCTTTCATAGTCTCTGGTGAGATGTCTTGTGTAATTCTGATAGGCTTGTCTTTATATGATACTTGACCTTTTTACCTTACGGCTTTCAGTATTCTTTCTTTGTTTTGTGCATTTGGTGTTTTGACTATTATGTGGCTGGAGGAATTTCCTTTTTGGTCCAGTCTATTTGGAGTTCTGTAGGTTTCTTGTATGTTCATGGGCATCTCTTTCTTTAGGTTAGGGAAGTTTTCTTCTATAATTTTGTTGAAGATATTTATTGGCCCTATAAGTTGAGAGTCTTCACTCTATTTTATACATAGTATCCTTAGGTTTGGTCTTCTCATTGTGTCCTGGATTTCCTGGATGTTTTGGATTAGGAGCTTTTTGCTTTTTGCATTTTCCTTAACTGTTGTGTCAATGTTTTCTGTTTTCTGCCCCTGAGATTCTCTCTTCTATCTCTTGTATTCTGTTGGTGATACTTGCAACTATGACTTTTGATTTCTTTCCTAGGTTTTCTAAGTCCAGGGTTGTCTCTTTTTCTGATTTCTTTATTGTTTCTATTTCCATTTTAGATTCTGGATGGTTTTGTTCATTTCCTTCACCTGTTTGATTGTATTTTCCTGTAATTCTTTAAGGGATTTTTGTGTTTCCTCTTTAAGAGCTTTTAGCTGTTTGCCTGTGTTCTCTTTTATTTCTTTGAGGGAGTTATTTATGTCTTTCTTAAAGTCCTGTATCATCATCATGAGAAGTGATTTTAGAGCTGAATCTTGCTTTTCCAGTGTGATGGTGTGTCCAGGACTTGCTATGGTGGGAGAATTGGGTTTTGATGATGCCAAGTAACCTTGGTTTGTGTTGCTTATTTTCTTACAATTGCCCCCCACCTCCTGCCATCTGGTTATCTCTAGTGCTACCTGCCCTGGCTAAATCTGACTGGAACCTGTCCTTCCTGTGATCCTGGTTGTGTCAGAACTCCTCAGAGTCAAGTTGTCTCTGGGATCCTGTGAATCTGGGATCCTGTGATTCTGGGCTTGTTAGAGTGCCTGGGAGTGGAGCTTCCTCTGGGTGTTGTGGAACTGGCTGTGGAGTTTGCACCCAAGGTCTGCTCAGGGCACCGGCCCAGACAGACCAGAAGCAACCTGTGTCACTTGATTCTGTACCTTTTTATAGGTTAGATGGACACCCAGGAAGAGAGCGAGTGACAAGCTATTATTGCAGCACTCTGAAGCTTGTGCACACATGCTCCACAGCACATGCAAAATGGGTCAGTGATTTACCCAAATACTAGTTTTTTTAGTATGTTTTAAAAGGTGTATTTATTGTTTATTCTATTTATGCTATGTGTGTTTGCTTGCATGAGTTTACTCTTCAGGCGGAGGCCTTTGGGGATCAGATCCCCTGGAACTAGATTTACAGGCAGACTAACAGGTAGAGTTATAGGTAGTGTGAAAGTTGTGAACTTTCATGTGGGTGCAAGGAGACAAACTTGGGTCCTCTGTAAAAGCAGTAGTGCTCTTAACCACTGCTACTTACCTATATAAAGTATTTATTTAAAACTTTATTTTTTATTGGATATTTTCTTTATTTACATTTCAGATGTTATCCCTTTTCCTGATTTCCCCCACCCAGATACCCCCTACCCAATCCCTCTCCTCCTGCTTCTATGAGGGTGTGCTCCCACCTCCCTGCCTTCCAGTTCCCCTACACTGGAGCATAGAGCCTTCATGGGACCAAGGGCTTCTTTTCCCATTGATGCTTGCCATCCTCTGCTAAATATGTGGCTGGAGCCATAGGTCCCTCCATATGTACTCTTTGGTTGGTGGTTTAGACCCTGGGAGCTCTGGGGGTACTGGTTGGTTGATATTGTTGTTCTTCCTATGGGGCTGCAAACCTCTTCATCTCCTCCAGTTCTTTCTCTAACTTCTCCATTGGGGACCCCGTGATCAGTTCAATGGTTGGCTGTGTGCATCTGCCTCTGTATATGTCGAGCTCTGGTTAAAGCCTCACAGGAGACAGCTATATTAGGCCCCTGTATTATTATTTTGTGTGTGTGTGTGTGTGTGTGTGTGTATATGTGGGCACACATGTACCATGGGGTGAATGTATGTGTGCACCATGGAATGTGTATGTGTGTATGTATGTACCATGGTGTCTATGTATGTATGTATGTGTACCATGATGTGTATTTATGTATATATGTGTGTGTGTGTGTGTGTGTGTGTGTGTGTGTACCATGGTGTGTGTGTACACCATAGTGTGTGTATGAGGGTGTACCATGGTGAGTGTGTGTGTGTATGCACCATGGTGCATGTGTATACCATGGTGTGTATATATGTGTGCAAGTGTGTATCATGATGTCTGTGTACACACCATGCTGTGTGTGTATGCACCACGGTGTGTACATATATGTATAAGGGTGTACCATGGTGCATGGTGTGTATGTGTGTGTGTGTGTGCAACATGATGTGTGTATGTGTGTATATATATATGTGTGTGTGTGTTTGAATGTATATATGTATGTGTGTGTGAGTGTGCACCACAGTATGTGTGTATACCATAGTGTGTGTATGTGTGTATGTGTATATGTGTATGTGTATGAGTGTATACCATGGTGTGGGTGTTTGTGTGTGTGTGTGTGTGTGTGTGTGCACCATGGTGTATATATGCGTATATGAGTGTGTACCACGGTATGTATGTGCACCATGGTGTGTGTGAGCATCATGGTGCATATGTGCATACCATGGTGTTTGTGTGTATGTGTGAATGTTTACCATTGTGTGTGTGTGTGGACCATGGTAGGTTTGCAGAAGTCAGAGGACAACTGTGTGGAATGATGTCTCTCCTTCCACCTTTATATGGGTTCTGGGATGGAAGTCAGATTGTTGGGAATCAAAACTGGGTGATCAGGCTTACATGCTGTTGTGAACCAGCTTCCTCCTAAATTAAAACAGCCCCTCCTGCAGGGAAGCTCTTTAAAAAGGAAGGTAAACAACTCAAAATATCTTCAGGAAGTCCCTGAAACTGATCAGATTCACCAAGTCCCTCCCTGCCAGAGTAACCTGCAAAGTAGCTGAGCTGCCAAGACTCCAACAAACTGAGCTTAGAAGAACACTCTGAGACAAGAGCAGCTGCTTGAAAAAAGCAGGAACCAGCTGAGCTGCCTGGAAGAAGTTTAAAGCAACTGAGGCACCAGGAAAGGTCCCTCCCCATCCTGTCGAGCAGTAGATAGGCTGTGTGTTGTGCTCCAGGTTCCCAGCTTTGTGAGCTGTTACCCACGCTGTGGGGTGCTTTAGAGATGCAGCTGCTGTCTTTGAGTCATTTCTACTCCTATAAGTAACTTCACTCATACTTTTATAAGTAATCAATAAAGCTCATTGGTTCACCAAATTGGACTTTGGTGGTATTTGGGGATCTATGATGAGTTCCTTGTCTAGGGTGAGTAGACCTGTGTATTGCATCTCCCCAGGGAATTTGCCACACAACACACACCAAGCACTTTTACTTACTGAACCATCTCCACAGTCCCTATATAAAGTATTTTGAAGCCAATGGAAGTAAATGCATTCTGATCCACCCTTCCCCCACCCGTTTTATTTAAAGGTCGTTCTCAGAATTTGACTCTTGTTCTGAATGATGTCTTTATAACCAACTTCCTGTGTTGGCAAGGGACACAGTGCATTTCTGCTTCTGTGGCTACTGTAGAAGTGAGAAGCAGTTTCAAATGTTTTATTTAAAGCATTTATGCAATATTTTTAAAATTGAACAACCCTAGCTTTATCTTACTTATAGCTCTATAGTAAACAACTATAATACGGTGTTATAATAAAACAATATGCAATTATTTCCCTATACTATCTCTATATAACAAAAAGCTTAGCTTTATATAATAAACAATACAGAAATAATAATGTAAAATTGTATCTGAACAACATACTGCTATAGTAGTTGTTTAACTAATGAGTGGGATCTTGTTTGCTTATTTTAACTTCTAGACTTTTGCCTTATTTTGCTTCAAGAGATTAATTAACAAAGGTCTGATCATTTACTGGATACTCTGGCCTTGGGGTGATGCCTTTTCCTGTTTTAGTTTTGAATTAACACAGTGGAGTGGACAGGCTGGCTGGCTCTGTGCCCCTGCTGTGCTGGCGATCCAGCTGCTTCTACTTCTTAAATGTTGCCTGCATGCTGCCCACTCAGCTCCTACCAGATGCCCCAAAAATGTCCTCCATAGGCTAAAATGACTCTTTGCATGATTGTATTTTTAAATGTTTTCATTATTTTTATTTTTAATGGGGTGGGAGGGCACATGTGTGTATTGGTGCCTTCAGAGGTCAGAGACAGTGTCTGATCCCCTGGAGCTGGAGTCTCAGGGTTCCAGACAGTTGTGAGCCTCCTGACAGGGAGCCCTTAACTTAACTTGAGTCCTCTGGAAAAGCAGTAAGCAAGGGCTATAAAATGTTTCCATTCCTACAGACAAACTTACCTATTACTACACCTTTGCTTACAGCTTTTCTGACTTTGGACACTTATATTTAAAGATATAACCTTTATTAAAACATAGCTTTTAAAGTGCTCTGCAAGCTTTTAAAAATGCTAACGACCATACTGTGGCCTTGACAAGAAACTATATTAAGTGTAATGAGCCTCAAGAAATACGAAATTAAGTATTCTAGTTGAATAATGATTAAATGCAGTAGACCAGTTCTTCATAGACAT
This sequence comes from Mastomys coucha, assembly GCF_008632895.1. NCBI lineage: Eukaryota > Metazoa > Chordata > Mammalia > Rodentia > Muridae > Mastomys > Mastomys coucha. Next base: position 135,744,284 of record NW_022196896.1, on the reverse strand, counting down.
GATGTTCACGTGAGTAGGCCATGACTTTGTTCCATCTTTTCTTCTTTTTTTCATCACCACATAGTACTGGACACTTGTGAGGAACTCTGTCTGGACACACTAGAAGAAACAATTCTGCACCCGGGTACACTTCCTTGACTTTCAGCAGCATGTGTGCAGAGGTCAAAGACATTAGTAACTTTCCACTTGCATTGGACATAAGCCTTGCTGGATGTCAGGGGTCTTCAGCTGCCATGCTGAGGGCTCTGTGAAGATAGCCAATATTAGCCATGAACTCTGTAAATACTTACTAAATGAGCAAATAATGAAGACATATCTGACATAGTAACATGACGTAGAGATAGTTGCTTTTCTCTTCAGCTCCTAGGAAGTCAGGAGTTGGATTTCATTTACACCATAGTTTCCTCTTTATTTTGTGCCTCACAACCTGGCAGCCTCTGAAGAGGAGAATTTCAGCTTTGCTGGTTCAAGTGTATGTATCCAGGAGCCACTTCACTTCTCCCTTTGCAGATTTCTCTTCCATGAAATAAAATAATGAGCCCTCCTCTTGGCATCATGGTTTGGGTTGCATAGAGGGACACTTCTTCCGTGAATTTCCGGTGAATGGAACTGTACTGTTCAGGAAGTAAAGGAACGGGACGTGCTTGTGTTGGCAGATGGCAGGAATCATGGACTCTTTCCAGGCCTGGTGAGCCAGCAGGGAATGCTAAGCTGTGAAGAGCAGTAGGGAGTGGAAGGGCTGCATGGATGGGTTACCTGGATGGGCTGCATGCATGGACTGCATGTATGGGCTAAGTGCATGGACTGCATGGATGGGATGCATGCATGGGCCACATGCATGAGCTACATACATGAGATACATGCATGAGCTGTAGCTGGCATGGAGAGCTGCTTGGGAGGGCTTTCAGTGGGCAGGTCCCAAACACTGTTTAGATAGCCAATATTAGCCCAGAGCCATCAGATAAAGGACACAAAACAATACAAGGGACACAGCTGGTTTCTGGAAGGAAATCCTTGAGTTCTGTTTGTCCCAGTGACATGGAACCTTTATTCCTGGCTTAGACACAGTAAGGCCTTTTAGATCCAGAGCTGGTTGCTCTTTGTGGTGCTGGGGCTCAAACCAAGGATCTAGCACCTACTAGACAAATATTTTACTATACAGTGACACCCCTGTTTTTTTCAAACCTTTAAAAATGTAGTCCTCTCCTTTTTTTCAAAATGCAAATATCTGCCCTCAGAGGTGGAGTCCAGGGACTAGAGAGATGCTCAGTGGGTTAGAACAATGGTTACAAAAACATGGGGGCCTGAGTTTGAATCCCTAGCACCCAGGCCAAGCATGGTTGTGTGCACAAGTAACCCATCAAGCATGGTTGTGTGCATGAGTAGCCCATCAAGCATGGTTGTGTGCACAAGTAACCCATCAAGCAAGCATGGTTGTGTGCACGAGTAACCCATCAAGCATGGTTGTGTGCACAAATAACCCATCAAGCATGGCTGTGTGCATGAGTAACCCATCAAGCATGGTTGTGTGCACGAGCAACCCTTTAAGCATGGTTGTGTGCATGAGTAACCCATCAAGCAAGCATGGTTGTGTGCACAAGTAACCCATCAAGTATGGTTGTGTGCACAAGTAACCCATCAAGCATGGTTGTGTGCATGAGTAACCCATCAAGCATTGTTGTATACACTAGTAACTCATCATGGGATGAGGGAAGCAGAGACAGGTTGATGGCAGTAGATACTTAGAAGTAACTTAGAAGTAACCAGAACATACAGTTTATGCTAATAACAATGCAGTGTTATTACTTATTAGCTTGATGTGCAAATGTCACTTGGTACCTGAAGTATTATGATAACCAACAAAGCAGCATAGAAAATTCCAGGGTCATGACTGGGGGAACTTGTTTTCAACACAGCAACTGTTGTAAAACAAAACAAAACAAAACAAAACAAAAAAATCTGCTTGCAGTTGTTATGCAGAGTCCATGAACTATGAGGGCAGCCCAAGGATGAGAGGCTTTGATTTGGGAGTGCATGGTAACCAGATTTAGAGTTCCTGGTGCTTTAACTCTCTTTCTTTTATTTGTTCTTAGGAACCAACCACTGCAGTCATGACACACTGTCCTCCATTGCCTTCAACTCATGTGTCTCACATCACCTTAGGGTTAGCTTCTAAAACTATTTTTTCTGTTTGTTTTCATATGCATAGGCATACATGTATAATTGCATGTGCACATGGTTTAGCCAGCTGGTTTGGGGGCTTTCTTGACTCTGTCCTCTAAGGATGGATCTATAATTAGGCAGCTGCAGCTATGCAGCACTCATGTGAGTTCTGGAGATTTATGCCCCAGTCCTCATCCACTGAGCTGTCTCTCCAGGTCCTAAAAGCATATTTTTTAGTAAATGTAATATTTTTGGCATTATACTACCCTTCACACTCCATCTCCTTCGGCCTCTAAATGGTCTCCTCTCTGCTGCAGAACCATTCTCCCTGTTGCTCTTGCACATAGGTAGGCAAGTACTCCTGATCAATTCTCCCTCTTACCATTCTGCAATCCCCAAACTGGACTTCCTCATTTCACTTCCGAAATATGTTTCTAGCCCAGGCATCATCCTCTTCTCCTGGGTCACCACAGTGGTCTCGAAGGTAGCCCTGACCAAGGAAGAATTTGACTTCCCAAAGTTTCAGGTAGAGAGGTAGAGAAGGGACCGTCACTGAGGCTGGAGTAGCCTGGTGCTGCTATAGGTTGATACGCTGGTATGCTGGCCCTCAATGCTGGGCCAAATGAGGGATACCAGGAGCCAGAGAAAGGACATAGGGAGAATTGTTCTGTGTTTAGTCAAGTGTTTACACTTCCATAACATCCTCTTGGTGGATCTGAACTCCCACCTGGTGCCCTCTGTCTCTGTCCAAGGACCTTTCTTTACCATTTCCTGAAATATAGATCTGTGGGTGGTAGATTTCTCAGCTTTCATTTGCCAGAGAAAGTCCATCTACATATGCTTAATGGCACCTGAAAATGTTGCATGTTCTTTTCACAATATAATCTCTGTCCCCCACAGACATCAGGGACTACCCTCAACTAAGATTTTCATGATTATGTATCAGCTATGCTCTTTTTTTTTTTTAAATCAACAACTTTGTTTTTATCTAGACTTTTCTTTTACAAGTTTTTTTTTAGATAATTTCTAAAATTTTTGCCTGTGAAATATTTAATTTAAAAAATACTCTTTATAATGTATTAACTATTGCCTATGTAAGTCTCTTTCTGAATATGCAATAAATATATGGTTGAAAACAAGTCAATTTTACTTTAATTTTTGTATAATATTTATAGCAGATGTGGGTGTGCATGTCTGTGGGGGCGTGTGGTGGTATGAATAAAAATGGCCCCCATAGGCTCATAGGAAGTGTCACCATTAGGAGGTGTGGTCTTGTTGGATGAAGTATGTTACTGGGGGGCAGGCTTTGGGATTTTGGAAGCCCAGACCAGGCCAAGTGGCCAACTCTTTCTTCCTGCTGTCTTCAGTCCAGATGTAGAACTCTCAGCTCCTCTGCACCATGTCTGGCTGCGTACAGCCACGCTTCCCTCCATGATGATAGTGGACTACACCTCTGAAACTGTAAGCCAGCTCCAATTAAATGTTTTATAAGAGTTATTCTCTTTACAGCAATAGAAACCCTAAATAAGACCCTGTGTGTGTGTGTGTGTGTGTGTGTGTGCGCGCGCGCGCGCGCGTGCACGCGTGTACTGTGGCAGTGAACAATCCCTGAAAGTTGATCCTCTCCTTCTACCATGTAAATCCTGGGCACTGAACTCAGGTCATTAGGCTTGATAGCAAGTGCCTTTACGCACTGAGCCATCTCTCTCCAGCCTGGCTCTTTGATCCTTTAAAGTTCTTGATCCACCATGCCCTGGTTTCTACAGCCTCTCAGGCAGAGTCTCATAAGAGTCTATTTTTGTTCCACTGCACTGTAACTTGTGGTCTTCTGACTACTTTAAAGAGTTTTCTTTATGAATATTTTTGCAAATTCACTATATTTTGGTAGACTTCCATTCCTTGCTTAATGTATTCATGCTCTCCTCTGGCTCCTTGGATACATGGAAGATATTAAGTCTTTTTGCAGTCAGTACTTGGGACTGAATTTAGCTCTCACATGCTCTGCACAAGTAATATACAAATGAGCTACATTCTCAGCTCTCTCATTTTTCATTTTGAGTTGTCTTGAATTATCCAGGCAGGCCTTGAACTAACAATCTGCTTGACACAGTCTCCCTACTTTCTGGTATGACAGGCTTGTGCTACTAGCCTGTACTATATTTATAATGACTGCTTTGATTTACTTATTCATCTAACATGTGCTCCATCATGAGCTCCATACTCATGTCATTTCTGGGATTATTTTTATGACTATTTTTCTTCTAGTCATCAGCTATCTGTCTTTGCATGCATACTATTTATATTTCTTGTCTGTATATATGTATGTATATACATATATATGTACGTATTATGTATGTATGTATGTATGTATGTATGTATGTACGTACGTATTTGGGGTGCTGGAAACTGAGTAAGGCCTTGCCCGTGTGAGGCTAGTGCTCTCCCAGTGTAAAAGCCTCTACATTTAGGTTGGGTACTTGCTATTATAACTGTTACACCATTCAATACCATGTTCATTTGAAGTGCTTTGCATATGATTCTGACACAGTTTCCACTCTTACAGAAATTTCATCCTTTTTAAGCTTGTTTACATGTGTTTGTGTCAGTGTGTGTAAGTGTTGTGTATATGTGTGTGCATACACATTTGTCTGTGTGTATGGTGCTTCTGTGTGTATGCACACGTGTGCCTCTGTGCGTGTGTGTGTTTGTACATGCACATATACCTGTATGTACACAGAGGCCAGAAAATTATGTGGGCTGTCTTTCTCTATTGTTCTCTGCCTTATTACATTGAGACAAGCCTCTCAAGGAACCAGAAGCTCGCCATTTTGAATAGGATGTCTGGCCAGTGAGCTCTCCTGTCTCTGCCCCCATGCTAGAACTATAGACACTTGGAGCCATACCTGGTTTTTATGCGGATGCTGAGGATTTGAACTCATCTCAGTATGCTTTCAGAGCAGTCACACTTAGCCACTGAGCCACCTCTCCATCTGCATGCAGCTTCCTTCTCAGCTTTGGAATCTAGAGCAGCTTCCTTTTCAGCTTTCAGTCAAGGACTACTGGCCTCCAGGGTAAAAGTGATAAACTTCTGAGGCATCTGCTCAACACTGTGTGCCACACTTTTCATCTGCACTGGTGGGAATGAGAACTACTTCCAGTCCGTGTGAGCTTCAACAGTCATTTGCCCACTCTAGTGGCTTCTTCCAGAACTCATCCAGGCCACCTGCCGCATTCCAGCTGCCTGGCCTGTGCAATTCTTCTCACTAATAAGCTTCCTAGGTACCTCTCCCTCTTCAGTTCAGTGAGGGTGAACTGTAGCCTGAGCTCGTCATGCAAGCAAGCAGCTGGAGAAGTCACAGCTGTTGCTAGAACCCATTCCCAGCCCCCTTAGGAATCACAGTCCTGTGTGTGTGGGCTACCCCATGCCCCAGACATTTTCTGCTTTATTTTTAGCCAGGTTTTCTAGCTGTTACTTTGAGAACAATCCTCCTAACAGTAATCCTTTGTGGCTCGGCACAGAAGTCCCCTGTAGTGAAGTTTTACACTTGCTTCTCTGGACTCCAGACATCATTTCCGTTTTTATGGGTGTTCTTGTGGGACTCCTACCATGCCATGCTGTAAATGTGGACCCCACATGCAGCCATTGCTGACTTGAAGAGTCTGTTATTTCCTTTTCTTTCCAGAACCACCTCCAGGCAGATGGCAAGCTTGCTCAGCTTCTCCATGTCAGTTGGTGATATTTTTTACTGTGACCATTTTTGCTTTGTCTGAGCTGCCTTTGCATAGCCCACTTTGAACAACTGAGTCACAGCTCTTATCCTGGTGTATTAATTTCCAGTCCCTGCTGTGAGGGCCTCTATCTATATAAAATTAGTATTATGGCTTTTTACAGTCTGTGTATTTTATGTGTGTGTATATATGAGTATTATGTGAGTGCATGTGCATGTGTGTGTATATGTGTGTAAGGGTTGTGCGAGTTTGTTTGTGTGAGTGTTTGTGTGAGGGTGTATGTGTGTAAGTATGTGGTCAGTCTCAGGGGACATTCCTGAGGAGCCATCTACCTTGCTTTGTCTAGATTGGTTGGCCAGAGGGCCCTGGGGATGCTCTGGCCTCTGCCCCCTCAGCACTGGCATCATGAGTGCACACACCCTGTCTGGCTTTTTATGGGGTGCTAGGGATCCAACTCTGGTCCTCATGCTTGTGTGGGAAGAACTTTACTGACTGAGTCACCTTTCCAGTTCTTTTATTTTTATGTACTTGGAATGTTTCAGATAATTTAGCCTAGTAACAGCTTAGGTTTCTGATTCTAACTTATAATGTTTGACTATCATCTTATATCTAGGTTTATATTTAACATGAAAATATTTAAGAGAACTCAAATTTTCTGGGGTCCTTTTTTTGGCAGTTAAGGTTCTTGGGAATATTGTTTCAGTCAGATTACAACAACGGTTAAAATGGAAAAAAATATTGGTTGATGAATATAATTTAACAAATTAAAGAAAAAATTTTAACATCATAAACAGTAGTCCTGAAACTAACTTTTTTCAATGACTAAACTTTTAAATAGAAAAAAAAGTAAGGATATACTTTCAAGGGCTTATTAATGTTCAGAATTTGTCACTTGCCCATATATATTAATTTTATAAAAACAGATTTTTACATTCTAATATGACTATATCAATAGCCTGCCTGCGGCAGGCCACAAATTCATGAATTATGGGTTAGAAGGAAACTTCAGAATTGTTCTATCAACATGTCTGTGGCTTCAGTTGTGGTCTTTTATGTAGAAATAACTTCAAAAGCTACTGGATTATGATGTGGCTCATACAGTTTGGTCATTATAATGGCTGGAATAGTCTTTAGAATCAGTTTGTTGATTTCCCTGAAATAAACATTCCTCTCTCCCTGCTTGATGCCTTGTCCCATCAGGCCCTTCTATCACATAGTGGGGTTCCCAGTGTTCCTAGTGGGAGAACACGTTGGTTTCATGTTCTCACACAATTTCAGAAATCAGAACATGCGCTGTGTGTGTGTGTTATTTAGCATGCCTTCTTCTCCAGCCTGGGTAGGTCTAAGTGCAAGGTGGTAAGATCGATTCTCACACACCTCTGGTCCCCCAGCACTGGAACTCTGCTTGTTGGCTCTTAGGTGTGCTGTATTGTGGGTTCTGTGGAGGGGTCAGCCTCCATCTCAGCATGAGAGACTACCTCTGCTGGACTCTTCAGGCTTCCTGGCAGGTGTGCATCCAGTGGCCCTTTCCTTCTGGGTCTACTTGCCCCCAAGAACCCTTTTGCTGAAGCAGGGAAAACTGGGACTGTGTCTGGACAGTGACCTTCAAATGGGTCCCCTTGGTTTCTAAGAAGCGCATTTATTAACTATGCTAGAGTGTATATTCTTCTATACTGAACAACTGGAAGCCTGCTAGCTCTGCAAAGAAATGAAATTTACTTAGTTTAGAAGTGGAGCAGCCACGGCCAGGCAATCCCACTGACTTGGCTTCGGTGAGATCATCATGATAGGAATCCATGTGGAAGTGATGCCTGCCATCACCAGAGAGCAAGCTGCGATCCAAGAAACAACTCCTTCTCATGAACAGAGCTCTGGGTTACGAGAACTCGGTGCCCTGCTCCTGCCTGGGTTCAGTGCCGCAGCAGAAGACACTCAGCTGGTCAGTGAAGGACCAACAGTCAGATTAGAGCCAACTTCAGCCCTGATCTTTTAAAAGCTCCATATGTATGGGAGCCATCTCTGCAGCACAGGGAAGGTTGCTTGGATCTTGGTGTCATGGTTTGATGTGTCCCCAGTGTTCACAAGGAGGACTCATCTCTGGTGGTGTGGAGGAGGAGGATCTTCAACAGCTATTTAACCAGGAAAGCAGGGATGAATGCAGTTAGTGTGCACAGTAGAATGGTTTAGTTGCCTCCAGAGAGGGTTCCTGACAAAAGGCTGAGTTTGGACCTAACCTCCTCCCCTCTGAGGGTTCACTCACTTGCTCATATTCCTGGCATCACAGGGGGCAGCCAAAAAGTCCTTAAGATCTGGCTCCCTACCCATGCCAGATGCCAGGAATTTGATCTTGGATTTTGGAGCCTTTAGAACTTCAAAAACTTAATCTCTTTTTGTTAAACATCACTCAGCTTTGGGTGTTCTGTCATAATTAGTTAATACACTTCAATCAAAGACTACTCCATCTTAGTGATAGAGTATAGGCTAAGTGGTCAGATATGCAATGTCAGTGTGACTTTGAACTCTGAGCCTTGGTTGACCTCAAGATGACTTATCTGACCATGTCCAGAAGGAACTGCTTTTGCTCTAAGGGTGTACACCAAAAGATGAGCTACAGAAATGACTTGGAAGAGGTGGAAAGGCCCCAACATGGTGAGGATCAGAGAGACACAAGGGAGGAGAGGAAAGGCAGGAGACTTTATTCACACTGGGGGAGGCCAGTTCACAAGGCTGCCATCAGAAATGCACCACCACTACCAACAGTAGGCCCACCGCACTCAAGCCCATAGCCATGTGCCGCTATTTTGATAGAATACCAGGTGTGGACACAATCCCTAAGAGCTTACAGGTAAAGCTTCATCTGCTTCAAATCCTGTCTCACTTCTACTCACGTTCAGCAACTCTCCAACATCCTCTGCCCTTCCTTGAAATCATTCCCTAATGTTTTTTACTGTATGAATTGTAGATTAAAACCCTTAATGTGTCCTTCATTGGTGCCTCATCTATAGAAATAAGAGATTTGATAACTCCTCCTGAGCCAGCACAAAACAGGGAGACACCAAGAGGACTTCCTCATCTGTAACCAAGTCATTTTCACAGCAGCAGCATGGTGGGTGGCCAGCTGGTCCTGGCTCCCCTGGACACTCCCCAGTCTCTGCTCACTGGGACTTCTGGTTACCCTTGGCAGGCTCTGATGCTCCCTTCCTTGCCTCCTCCTCTGGGATGAACACACTAACGGTGAAGTCGCTGGTCTCCGAGCCATATTTGTTCTTCACCACCAGCCCGTACTTGCCGGAGTCCGCTGTGCTCACCCCTGAGATGGTGAAGAAGGCGGTCTTCCCGGCCTCAAACTTGAGGCTGCAGTGGTCATCAGAGGAGAGCGGCTTCTCATTTTTCAGCCAGGACACCTCAGGGGTCGGGTCACCCCATACATTGCAAGTGAGATTAAGTGCCTGCAAGACAGGGTTATGGGAAGGAACTTGATAAATCAGCTAACTCTGATCCAACTCCACATCAGCGATAACTACAAGGCTCCCAGGCTGGGGTTTAAAGTAGTTATGTGGTTTAAAGTTAGGTGCCCATGGCTATCTATGCTCTGAATAAGGTGCAAGGAGCATCTTTAGAGCCAGGCTTTGGGACTCTAGAATGCTTTTCTGTGTCAGCACACTGAGGAGCTTTCTTTCCATTCTCCATATCCACTTTCTTCTCCATAAGCACCCAGATGCCTTTTGCTCCCTCCAATGTGGGCCTCTGGGCTGCATCAGCAGGAAAGTCTCACTCTCTTCTCACTACCTGCTCAGTTATGCATTGCATTTGCGTCACGGGACCCATCAGTGGAATGATAGCAGCTGCTCTACATAATTTAAGTAAGTTCCCCATTCCATCTTCCTCATTTTCTTCAGCTCCCTGGACCCCATCCAACTCGTGTTGTTGCAGAGGTGCTTGGCCCAAATGCATCCTAAATAAAATATTCCCCAGCGTGTTGAAACTCTTCTGAGACACTGGCATTTGGGGCTGCAGTTTTACTTTGCCTTATTAAGAAAGTGAAAGACTCATGTGCAACTCAAAGGAATACTGTGGAGGCTTGTATTTAAGATTGTTCTATTCAATGGTGGCTGATAGATTTTCATCACCACAAGCTCCCCTGTGCTGTGCTTTCAAAGCTCCATGAGCCACCATGAACTCTCAACCCTTTTCCTTTTTAAAAATAATCTTTTGTTTTTAAGACTATAATAATTGCTGAGATTATAATTTCATCATTTTCCCTTTCTCTCCTCCAAACCCTCCCACATCCCCCTCCTTGCTCTTTCAAATTCATGACCTTTTTTTTCATTAGTTGTTGTTATATACATATATTTACATATATGTATACACACACACACATATATATACATATATATATATTCCTACATATAACAAATATTACTTGTATGAGTGATTTCAGGACTGACCATTTGGTATTGAATAACCAATTGGATTTAGCTTCCCTGTTTCTCTGGCCCTCAGCATTTCTAGCTAGGCCTCCTGGTTCTCTCCTCACCCACTTTAGCAACCCCATTACTGTCTTTGTTCAGCTCACATTGTGGGGGGGGGCGTCATGTTGGTGTCTTTATAGGTGTAGCTCCTGATGTTAGTAGGAGACACAGTTGCACATAAACTCCCCAATCCCCCGGCTCTTACTATCTATCCTTCCGCTCTCTCTTCTGCCGTGATACCCAGGCCTTGGGTGTGGGAGATGTGTTATAGATGTATCCACTGGGACTGGGATTCACAGTTTTGTTCTCAATCTCCAGCAGCTGCTCCTCAACTTTCCATTCATCAGACATTGTCATTTCAAAATGTTATATAAACACAGTCTACAGTGTGCAAACTTCCCACACTGCTTCTCTGTCTGCACACGATTCCCTACAGATCCACCTTTGCTGCTGTGTCAGCCTCTTGGCCCTCTGTTGCTGGTGAGTCCGAGGGCCATACATACCGTTTCAGTTTGCTGCTAACATGAATGGAGTTACTATGAATAGAGGACAGGCTTTTCCGTTTCTCTGGGATAAATGCCCAGGGTTCAGTTGCTGGGCTGTAAATATATGATTCATTTTTCTCCCTAGAATTTGCCAGGCTCTTTTGCTAAGAGCTGATGTAGTTTTAACTTACATCCCACCAACAACGCAGAAGTAATCCAGTCTCCCCACACCCCTCCTGCATTTGCCACTGTGCATTTCTGTTGTATGTCACTTATCGGCGCAGTTCAGGTAGGTGTGTTATATTTCATGGTATCTTTACCCATTTTCCATGGCTATTGCTAAATGACATATTCTTGACTAGGAAAAAAGTTGGCATTACTCAGAAAGGAGTGTTCTTTTAAATATCTCCCCCATAGACCTTAAGTGGTTACTTATTGCCCCTTCTGTGGGAGTAAGCTTGGTAGATTATAGAACCTCCTTATATCTCATCATTAGTTAGTAAGTTTTTGAGACAGGTTGTGTAGCTCAGGCTTGACCTGTCATTCTCTTGCTTGTCCCTCGAAAGTGCTGGGCTTCTGAGCATGAGCTGCCATGCTGGTTCAAATTAGCATTTTTTAACGAATTACTCTATGGGTACATTTAAGAAAGAAAAGTACAAGCCAGAAAAATGGCTCTGTGTGTAAAGATGCTTGCTGTCAAACTGGGTGTCCAGAGTTCAATCTCCAAGTAACACACTGTGGAAGGGGCGAACTGATAACTGCAAGTAGAGCTCTGACTTCCCCACACATTCTATAGCATGTCCTCCAATAAAGAAATAGATGCATGTAATAATTTTTAAATGAGTCAAATCATCATCATTAAATGTACCTAAGCAGACCAGGTTCAAGTTTTGGAATCTGGTGATATACTCGGGGTAAAATGTAACTAAGTCAAACCAAAATCTCAGACATTGTAGGTAGGCACATCCATCCTTGAGATCTGAGTTGTGGATTCGAGTACTTTCACATACATTCTCTCATAATTGTCACTACTGCCCAATGAGTTCAACCTCATGAGGTGAGGAAAGTGGCGAAGACAGTTTAAGAACAGAAACTGGCTCTTTCTGCCATCTTGGCACCAGTGGAGGCCTGCTGGGAACAGGACTTCTAAAAGCAAGTATGTCTGGAAGGCTGTGGTGCAAGGCCATTTTTACCACTACAAGCAAGGTCTCTGGAACCAAAGAGAGCACACAGCTTAAAGTTGAAGGCATTTATGCCCGAGATAAAACTGAGTTCTACCTAGGCAAGAGATGTGCTTATGTGTATAAAGCAAAAAACAATACAGTGACTCCAGGAGGCAAAGCAAACGAAACCAGAGTGATCTGGGGAAAAGTAACTCGGGCCCATAGAAACAGTGGTATGGTTAGCGCCAAATTCGAAGCAACCTTCCTGCAAAGGCCATTGGACACAGAATCCATGTGATGCTGTACCCATCCTGGACTTAAACTAATGGAGAGTAAATAAATAAAAGTAGATTTGTGAGAGAAAAAAAAAAAAAGAACAGAAACTGCTCTCAAAGGTTGAGCTAAAAGTCAACTATGATGTTTTCCACCCACAAAGAAATGTCTTGCATGGAATCTACAGCCTTGCTTTGATACACAAGTTCTGCATGGTCATCCCTCCCACCCCCACCATTGCAGTACCTGCTCTTCTGGGTAGGAAAAGGTTTTATTTCGCTACAGGTCTCTCTGGACTCACAAGGAGTATATTAAACCTATTTTGATTGATATGGGGTCTGGCTATGTAGCCAAAGGTGGCCTTGAGCTCTAGATTTCCCCTGTTGAGTTCTTAGATGACATGCATGTAACCACTCTGCCTGGTCAGAGATCATATTCATTGCCTCTCAGATGAAAGAAGCCAGGAAATACCACTTTAACGTCAAATGGAGAGGTTGGATTTCATCAGAGATGGAGCTAATAAAAACTCATGGGGCAGCATGTTTCCCTGTAACCACGAGATAGCATGGCACCTTCCAGTGTGCTGGAATAATTTCTTTCTTCTATAGTTACGCGGTTAAGAGCTAGTGCTTTCAGGTTTGTTTTCATACAGCCTAATGGCTCCTGATAGCTTAAAAACATGACTCTGGAGCAATGGCCTAAATCCAGGCTCACAAAACAAACTTTCATCCTGATGCTGGCCTGACAAGACACTACGACTGAAATGCTGAACTTTTAAACCTATATTTGGTGATTCTGGTCAAGTGCAGACCCAAGGAAATAAGACAGAGATGGTGGGGTGCAAAAGGAAGGACCACAGTGTAGGATGTTGGGGCCTTTCCCCATGTGGAGGCAGGGACAACAGTACTCACCTTGCCCTCTTGAATGGTGACAACATCGGGGAGACCGCCCAACACCCGGGCCCGATCTGCAAGCACAGGAATTTCTGGTTAATCTCTGCAATGAGGAGAGCCAATGATCATGGCCTCAAAACACTTAATGGCACAAATCTCCCACATTGTTCTTCCCTGTCCTGGGAGTTATCTCATACTGCTTTCAACATGCAAAATGAGAAATGGCTCAGTGGCTCTGGTTTTAATCCTTCTTTACTTACTGTGCATATGCACAGGTACCTGAAGCTGCACCTACAGCACCACCTTGTCATATAAAGACCTGCTGTATGATTTTCATGGCTATATCCAGCTCTAGCCCTTGTGTAGCTCAGCAGGTGTAAGCTCAAGAAAGCACAACAAATCTTAATGTAGAGGCTCTGAGCAGGCCATGTCCTTGTTATGGTCTCCCTATGATGAACACACGTTGCAGAGTTGGAGGACTATCATCTGGAGCTCTGCAGGCTTGTACAGCTGTGGGCCTCCTCTGAGGCTCTCCTTAGATGGCTCCCTTTTCTTGGTTCTTGGTAGTACTGGGCCTGTCTATCTGTGGCTGAGTATATCAATAAAAGTATAAGAGAGGTGATGAAATCTAGGGCTGGACACATGCATGTTCTGGGTATGACCATCTCAGTATTTGATGAAGGAACCCTTCTCTAACATACCCCAAAACCATCTCTCTGCCATAAACACCATGGCTCTCAGCCTCATTTCACTCAGTTTGTGACTCTTGAACCTTGTTTGCTCAATGTCTAACAGACAGTGTTTCAGACTCTTTATTGTTCATTGGGCCTAAATTTTCTTCTGATACATTGTACCTACAAGTGATTGGTACCTATCATACCGTTTATAAACAAGGGATTTTTTCTTTTTACAATGTCTGCAGGGGACAAGAGCCAGATGTCACAATTGAGACCTTCCTACAGACCCAAGACTAAAGTGGAAAACATATGTAGACCATCTATAATTTGTAAAAGAAAGAAGACAAACCCACTTTCTTTTTTGAGACAGGATCTCACTACATAGTCTTGACTGTCCTGGATCTCCCTATATAGACCAAGCTGATCTAGAACTCACAGAGATCTATGTCTGCCTCTCAAGCCCTGGGATTAAAGGCTTACACTACCAAGCCCAGTAAGAAAAGAATCCATTATCATCTGTAGCTATGCCAGGAAATGAATTTTGATGTTGAGTTTGCCTCTGGGCTAAGTGTGGAAGTAGTTACTCACTTTTTTCTGCAATGGCAGCTTGTCTGTGGTTGAGAGAGACAACGGAGAGCTGTGTTAGTATCATTTCAAGTAGTCTCTCTCCTTCCCCCCCCCCCACTACCCAACACACTTAAACACACACAGGCAAAATCAGTGCAGGCTTAGAAAGCTGCCCTCCCAGTTAGAAATCTGCTCTGAATTCTATGAGGAGCTGCAACAAAACCAGACTGCATTTAATACACAGAGGAGAAGAGGGAAGTAAGCGCTCACTCTGCTCCAGAGCTACTTGGCAGCTTGACTAACAGTGTCAAGTGGGCTTTTCCTATGCTTGCTGAAACAAAAGACTTTCTGATACTCAGATAGGCAGTGGAACACAGGGTTCCAGGAATGTAACTTGAGTAGAAGTGGCCCTTGCCAGGAAGGGGAACTTACTTTAACCTCTGGAATTCAGCAAAGGCTTCATCAAATGCTTTAAAAAAAAAAGAAAGAAATTTAAAACTTTATCAGTCAGAATTGATGACACACAGGGCTGGTTAAAGTCACAAGATTAGGTCACTGACCACCTTTCCATGAGACTACCTATGGCTTCACATTACAATATAATGCTCT
The DNA here is from genome assembly GCF_008632895.1 of Mastomys coucha. Taxonomy (NCBI): domain Eukaryota; kingdom Metazoa; phylum Chordata; class Mammalia; order Rodentia; family Muridae; genus Mastomys; species Mastomys coucha. The sequence continues at coordinate 135,729,253 of NW_022196896.1, read as the reverse complement.
CAACAAGACAAATAAGTCCTTTCTGTGTAGAAAATAAGAAGTAGTCGATTTTAGATGCTTTCACCCCAGCAAGGAGCCTTCAATCTTAAAAACATCAGCTAACAGTCCCAGTAAAAGTCTTTCAAACAAAAGTGTGCTGACTAAACATTATTGAAAGGGAAAAAAAGCTTTTTCTTATTAAATTAGCCCTCATAGGCTCCCAGCTAGACAGTTCAAATGTCTTTACATTAGGCTTTCTGCTCTATTTAGGCAGGAGAGCACACTGAATCATAGTTATCATATTGTATGCCAAGACTGGCCTGAAATCCAGAGCTCTATCCATTACAAAACAGACACTGTTTTTTATTTTATTTTATTTTTATTTTGTTTGTTTGTTTTGTTTTGTTTTGTTTTGTTTGAGGCAAGGTTTCTCTGTGTAGCCCTGGCTATCCTGGAACTCACTCTGTAGACCTGGCTGGCCTCAAATTCAGAAATCCACCTGCCTCTGCCTCCCAAATGCTGGGATTAAAGGCGTGCACCACCACTACATGACTTCTTTTTTTTTTTTTTTAAACACAATTGTGTTAGCATAGAGAACAATAGGTGTTACTAAGGCACTGCTCACATGCATGCATATCAGTGGGCTTTGTTCATGATCTTCCCCATCCTCTGTTACTCCTCCATCCTCCTCCCTACCTCCTCCCTCCTCTCACTGAAGCATTATTTCTCAAGGCACAAGGCACAATGGAGCAGAGATGGAGGCAACTGAGATAAGAAAAAGAGAATCACAGGGTTCTAAAATAATCTTGTCCTTGTGACTTTAGAGTGAGACACTTGACTGAAGTTCATGAAAAAAGGCGAGTTTGTTTAGAAATCCTTCTATTTCATCTCCTATCCCCTTTGTGGCCCAAGAAACACACACACACACACACACACACACACACACACACACACATACATATGTGTGCACACACCTGAGGTAAGGGGAACCACAGCCTTTGTCTTATGAGGGGGTTAAAGTAGGGTAGTTGCATAAGCTTTGTTGTTAAAAATAAATACACACATGCACACACACATAAATGCTTATGCACACAAACACACACACTCATGCACACAAGCACACACATACATACACACTCATATATACACATATGCTCACACACATGCACACACACATGCTCACACACACTCATGCACACACACACATGCTCACCCCCACACACATACTCACATACACACTCATGCACACATACATACTCACATACATATTCATGCATACAAACACACACACACATACTCACACACACTCATGCACACACAGACACATACACACACTCATGCACATACACACCCACATGCTCACACACACACACACACACACACACACACACACACACAGATAGGATTTATTTTCGTGTGGGTTGAGGGTATGCCTTGATGTTAGGAGCCAGTTCTCACCAGCTGCTCAGTGAGGCGGGGTCTCCTTTCTTCTGCTGCCGAGCTTACTTGGGGCTAGCTGGCCTTGTGTTTCTTGATAATTTTGTCTCCGCCCCCACCCCATCTCAGGATAGAAGTAGAGATTGCAGATGTGTACCCCACATCCAGCTTTCTATATGGGCCCTGAGGACCAGCCTCAGGCCATCAGACTTTCACACTCATGGTGCCATCTTCCCAGCCAAGAATCCTATTTACATCTAGAGAGTATGGATTTAACTGGGTTATATTAACCTATCCCCAAGCCCCCTCACACATACACTTTACATATGGGAGAATAAGGATAGAGTCGGGCCTTGTTTTTTCTCCTCTGGAAACTGACTGAGCTTCAGGTTGAACACAAGGTGATAGCCCAGAACTGTTTCTGGTTCCCACACCATACGGAGAAAAAGAGAAATGTGGTCAAGCTAATGTGTTTGGTGGCTATGGCAACCTGGTGAGGGGATCTACAGCCTTTGTCTTATGAGGGGTTAAAGTGGGGTAGTTGCATAAGCTTTGTTGTTAAAAATAATTCTTGAAATGTTTTAAACCTATCCACCCACTTGTGGCTTCCCCTTTCTATTGTATTTCCCACAGCCAGATGAACAGTGGGAGAGATCCACAGGGCTCGCTGCTTGTGCAATGTGGGTCAGAAGGTCTCTGCCTGTTCGCTGCACCTTCTCCTGTGAGCACAGATCCTTCAGCGAGTCTTTGTAGGCATAAGGGTAGGGATTGGGAGAGAGTAGGGAATTTAGAGAACACATACACATGCACACACACACACACACACACACACACACACACACATAACCTCAATGCATGCTTAGAAAGCTGTTGTCTAAATTGTGAATCTATTCTGAGGTTGAAAACTACGAAGAGTATGGTACACCAAGACTCCATCTTAGTGCACCAAGGAGTGGGTCAGATTTAGCCTATCTTCCTGTGGTGACTTTCATCTCGACGGTTTTATTCTTTCAGAAGGAATAGAGGGGAGAATGTTGCCAGGGGATGGGGGGAAATGGCATGGTGATATTAACTGTTCACTTAACTCGCTTAGTTTTATTCAGTAATTGTGCAGCACCTTTGGTCTTTTTGCTTGTTTAAGTCATTTACTTGTTCCTCTTTTCACCCCCATTATCACCAGAACCTCCAATCTCTCAGCAGGTAACTAAGATATCTGGGACCTTCAGATGTGGTCTCTCCAGCTTCCTCCTGTCCTGCTCAGCGTTTACTCATTTTCTTTGCTGATTCTCATTCACTCCTTTCTAGTTTTGGACAGAGAAACCCCTTTGTTCACTTCCAGAGTTAACCCTTTCCCTTCTGCTCTTGCTCTCTCACCAACCACTTACTGGAGCTTTGGTAGGTCATTCATTCCCTTCATAGTCAGCTTTCCGGTCAAAGCAACTGCTACCTGGACTGGAAGAATACGCTCAGATCTCAGTCCCCATGCACAGTTCCTTTCCACTCTTTGCTCTTAAGGAGGTGATCATGAGTCAGCTGACCTCTTCTAAGAGTCTTCCCTCGAGAGTCCTGCTTTCTCTCCATGTTCGCTGTCTCCATCTGCTTTTTATGGTTGTCTGCCCACTAAATTTTCCACAATTAAGACTACCTTGCCAAAATCACTATTAATAAGATGCACTGGAGGACATTATTTTAGCCTAGCCCACACCAGTCCTCAGCTGACCAGATCTAAGTAGAATGGCATCACTCACATAAGGTGACATATAATCAAATTGAACTTAAAAACAAGACAGGCTTCCAAGAAGATTGGGATTCAGAGTAACCAGTCAGAACAGGTCCCCTCAACCCAAGCATCCCAAACACCAATGCCTTCGACATCCCGGGTATAACGACCTTTTGTCGCTTTGTTTCGTTCCATAGTGAATTTAAGCAAGTACGTTTACCTTGTCCAGAGAGATCCACCGTCTTCTGGTGTCCAGACTTTCCATCAAAGAGCTCCATTATGTACTTCCCTTTATCATTGGGAGTGGGCTCATTGATCTGCAGCCAGATCTGCTCCCCGGTGACTCCACTCTTGACTCTGTCCGTGTACTTAATCCCAGCCCCACTGTTAAAGCAAAGACAGTGCCATCAGTGCTTCCTTCTGTGAACAGCTAGCTGGTCTTTCCTCCGCTGTTATTAGGTGGCAGACCATAAACTTCCACAGGCTTTCAGAAAGCATGAGACCTGCCTACACCTTTCTGCTTCAGGGGGATGATAGGCCCAGAAGCCCAGCATCCGGATTTCAGGGACCAGCAAGTGATAGCCCGAACATCTACTAACTCATGACAGTAGCCTGAGTATCCATTTCAATCCTTCTCAGGGGTGCCGATTATCTTCGGGTTTGCTTGGGTTGGTTTCCAAGATTAAGAGACTCTTTAAAGGTGAAAGACCAAACTAAATACTATTTTACTGCATATTTAACACAAGTGCTCTATGGCCAAAATGGATAAGTCAAAAAGCACACTAACAGGGACTATCCATGCCTGACAGCTATGGACATATGTTGCTCCAGAGCTATTAAAGGGTACATAAATACACACTTGGAAGTAGAGTCAAATGTGAATGAACAGCAGAGTGGCTGTCAACAAAGTGAGGCATGTGCCATGACCCTGTGTGAAAACAGAAGGACACACAGCCCTTACCCTGCGAGCCAACCATGGTGATACATAAAAACAATATGGTTATAGAGAAAACAGGGCGTGGCAGAACAGTATCCTCATACTGTCAGTCAAAAGACACTTCATGAAGATTTTGTGAGACAGTGAGAAAATTTTAAAAAGTAGAATAGGGCCAGTGAATGGTACAGGGAGTAAAGGTGCGGGTTGTAAGCCTGGCAACCAGAGTGAATCCCCGAAGCTCATGTGGTAGAAGGAAAGAACTGACCCCTACCAACTGTCCTCTGACCTCCACATGTGCTGTCATATGTGCTCATACACACACACACACACACACACACACACACACAGACAGACACACACACACAAAATAAATGTAATAAAAATTTTAAAAGTAGTATACAAAATTGACATATATATACACATATATAAAGTAATAGAGAGAAAAATTAGAAGTACTTTAAATGCACATAAAGGGGCTAACCAAACTTCTAGTGATACCATATTATAAATGCTTCCAGGCACAAACCTTTAAGTCCAATAATCAAGAGATAGAGGCAGGCAGATCTCTGAGTTCAAAGCCAGCCTTGTCTACAGAGTGAGATTCAGGACAGCCAAGGAGACAGAGAAACCCTGTTTTCAAACTCCCCACCACAAAATCCTGCCACTTCATAATCTCTACATATGTATTTTCCAAAAGAGCATGTAGGAAGTTTATTGCTTAAGTACAATTTCAAATTGAGCTTTAAAAAACAAGACATTTTCACCTAAAAATATTTAGGTTCCAATTAATATTTAGTATTTTTCTTATAATACTAATGCTATGAGACATTGCACATTTATTGATATATCTTTAAATATATTAGCAATTGAGATGCCATAAAACTATGGTAAAGAAACACATCTGTATCCTGCAGTTTTTAGTCTGAATAGTAGCTTTTTCTTAGAGAGTGGGACAAGAAGACAGATCTCTGCTTTGCTTGAATTATTTAGTCTCTGGCTGGCTTTCATAATGGTGCCTTCTATATGCTAAGTTCTTCTGACAGAATGGATCGTATTGTTCTTATCTTATATGAGAAAAATAAAATTCATAGAATTAAATGACTTGCCAAAGAAGATAAAACAAAGTCAAGGCTAACACCCACCTAAAGGTGTGTTTTTTTTCTTCTCAGTATGCCTCCAACTTACAAAAAGAAAAAAAGAAAGCCACAGTAGTACAATTCTCAAGCCCTGAGCTTTGTGTGGGCGCAAAAGTATAAGACAAACTGATGTAAATGAGAACAACACGGTAGGAAGCTCAGGCCTTGCTACTCTAACGGCAAGTTTCTTAAATTATACTCTCAATGTGCTCATTAAAAAACTATGTTTTCAAAAGACTTATTTTAATTATGTATATGTGTGTTGGGGAGAAGTTATGTGCACATGAGTGCAGTTGCCCATAGAAGCCAGAGATGTCAGATCCTCTGTAGCTGGAATTATAGATGCTTGTGAACCATTTGACTTAGTTCCTGGTAATTGAACTCTGTCTTAGTCAGGGTTTCTATTCTTGCACAAATATCATGACCAAGAAGCAAGCTGGGCAGGAAAGGGTTTATTCAGTTTACTTCCACATTGCTGTTCATTACCAAAGGAAGCCAGGACTGGAACTCAAGCAGGTCAGGAAGCAGGAGCTAACACAGAGGCCATGGAGAGATGTTCCTTACTGTCTTGCTTCCTCTGGCTTGCTCAGCCTGCTCTCTTATAGAACCCAAGACTTCCAGCCCAGGGATGGCACCACCCACAATGAGCTTCCCCACATTGATCACTAATTGAGAAAATGCCCCACAGCTGGATCTCATGGAGGCACTTCCCCAACTGAAACTCCCTTCTCTGTGATAACTCTAGCCTGTGTCAACTTGACACACAAAACCAGCCAGTACAAACTCCAATCCTCTAGAAGGTCAGTATGTGCTCTTAACCACTGAGCTCTTTTTCTAGTCCTTGAATAGTTCTGTTACAAAAGATAAAACTTTAAAATACTACATTTATGTATTTAATTATTACTGTTTGTGTGCATGTGTGCACACACGTGTGTGCCTGTGTGGTGTGCCATAATGCACATGTGGAGGCCAGAGAACAATTTGTTATTCATTTCTTTCCTTCCACTTCCATCTAGGATAGACCTCAAGTCTGAGTGCCTTTACCCACTAAGCCATCTTCCTGGATCTAAGGCACAGCACTGTGATAGATGATCCAGCTAATTCTGCTCCCCTCATTCTTCACACTGATATATTATAGTGTCCTGGGTGTCACCAAGGAATGTCCTAGGATTTGGTCTATTTTAAATTTTAATTACTTCTCTGCACTATTTTCTAAAGAAAAAAAAAAAAAGAACAACGGGCCAAAGCCACAGTGTTCCACACAGCCATTTGTATTTAATTCTAGAACTCAGCAAATGACCAAGAGCTCAGTCAAAGCCCAAGAGCTTCATCAAATGCCAGTCTGCATGTTAGTAAACACTAGCGAATGCTGTGTAGGAACTGGTACTGGTTAACTCTTTTTTTTCCTTCCTTCTTTGTGGTGCTGGGGATTGAACTCAGTCTTGTGTATGCTAGACAGGTGCTCTGCCACTGAGCTACCCTGACACATTTTAGTGGGGTAGGGCTGGGTCTGCTGTTTCAGTTTTGCTTACTTGTTTTGAGACAGGTTTTGCTCTGTAGTACGTATGAGTTGCCCTCAAATTTTCAATCTTCTTGTCTCTTTAGTACTGGGATTACAGATGTGCACCTGCAGTACACCATCCTCAGCATCACATGACTTCTGGCATTGTTTTTTAAGGCAAGTGCTTGCTGAGTAGCCCAGCTAGCTGGAAGCTCCCTATGTAGCCCATATTGGCCTTGAACTCATAATCCTTCTGCTTCGATTTTTCTAAATATTGTTATTAGAGCTGTGTGCCACCATGTCTTATGTTATCATTAGGTCTCAAACTCAGGATAAATGGCAAGCTGAAGTATCTGATTAACATATCAAAGCAGACACTGGCTGCCAATCTCTCTCAGCATCAATACCTGTTACGGTGCCCTACCTTCTCTCAGCCTTTCTCACCCTGCTCTGTACCCTAGACTCTGCAATCTAGGGGCTTCCCTTCCCCAGCCTCTGACCCCTATATAATCCAGCCATTTGGCCATGTGGTCTCTCCATCTCTTGCCCTCTTATGATCTTGCACTCTTGGTCTCCTAGCTTGCTCCTGGCCTCTTGGCTTTGCTTCCTCTCTGTTCTCTCTAGCTCTCCCTTTGTCCCTCTCCTCTCATGGCCCTGTTCAGTCTGGATACTTCCACATGCCTCTGGTTGTTTTCTCTCTCATATCTACAATAAACTTCCTCCTCCACCATACCTGGGAGCAGTCATGCCCTCATTTTTTCATTCAATCATAACATATACATATATATGTATATATACATATATATATATACACATATATACATGCATGCATTAATAATATATGCACAGGGCTGGAGAGATGGCTCAGCGGTTAAGAGCACCGACTGCTCTTCCAGAGGTCTTGAGTTCAAATCCCAGCAACCATATGGTGGCTCACAACCATCCATAATGGGATCCGATGCCCTCTTCTGGTGTGTCTGAAGACAGCTACAGTGTACTAATATATATACAATAAATAAAATCTTAAAAAATAATAATAATATATGCACAACAATCCTCAGTGTGTGTTTATATCATAAAGGGACAGTATTCTATTTAAACCAGGTTAAAAATATCTTCCCAAACTAGCTTTCTTTTCTATGTGGCCCTGGCTGGCCTAGAACTTACTGTGCAGACCAGACTGGCCTTAAACTCAAAAAGAACTGTCTGCCTCTGTCTTCCAAGTACTGGGATTAAAGGGAAGCACCACCATACACAGCCTGCTTATAATTTCTTTACAATGAAAACTTCCCAAATCTTTTTCTATAGCTTTTTGAAATATACAATGTATAGTCACAGTCACAAACAGCAAAGATGCTTTGTTTTATTCTGTACCTTGGTACCCAATGGTCAGCCTGTTCTCCCCCACATTTGAAACTTTCCATGCAGTATGGAAGTGTGTGTGTGTGTGTGTGTGTGTGTGTGTATGTGTGTGTGTGTGTGATAGAATGAGCTAGCTTAGCTCTGGAGCCAGACTAACTGGAATAGCCATCAGCTCACTTAGCTATGGGCCCACTCCCAAGTCACCCCTGAAGAGAAGAATGCCTACTTCACAGAGCCATATGGCTATGAAAGAACCCACATGTTGACTGGTTGGCAGCAATGTCTGCTGGACTGCTAAGTGCCCAGGGAAGGAATAATATAAACAGCCATTGTTATCTGCTTCCTCAAAGGATGCTACAGGACTCTGTTAATAGTTTAGAATGAATGTCTAAACTAGATTGAACTGGAGGTGGCCGCATCACCACAGATTATCTAGACTGTCTCTTTTCTCTTTTTACCAAGGTTGTCTCAGGGGATGCAGAGGTTGAGTAAACTGTCAGGATTAGGTTGAAAAGTCTGGTTTGAGTCAGGTATCTATGGAATTCAAGGTAAACATGAATGCTCACAAAGGCAGCCTAGGATGAGGGTAGACTTCCAGATTGATGCAGTTCAAACACAGGTCCCCAAACTGGACAAGCCAGATACAAGATGCTAATGCCTAATTACGCCAGCTGTTGTAATGGACATCAACAAGCCAGGACTCCTCTCAGGATGAGACTCCCATGTTAAATGGCTCTGAGTGCAGATTATAGGAAACTCAAGAGTTCTCCTAGCGCTCATTGCTTTAGTTTGTTTCAGAGCACACGCGCTGACTGTACACATAGGGGCTGAAAACACAGCTGTGGATGCTTGGCAGCACAGAGGTAGCCTGTGTATGGCTGACCCAGGTACATTACAGAGATATTGACAAATGATGATATGTCCATCACAAGCAAAGATATAATGCTAGCCATCACTAGGGCTTCACCATGTGTGTTGAGAGAAACAGCTAAAATCATAAAGGCGGGGCTTCAGTGTTCTGTCCTGTGTTCTTCAATATGATACCTCTTTCTTAAAAGGGGTTGGGTTTTGGTTTTCATTCCTCCTACTTGCCTGAGAGGGGGAAATGTCTACCTGGCAAGTCAGTCTGCAGGTACTTACTTGTGGGACCAGTTAACTTTCAAGTCATCCAGGTAATAACAGACAAAAGAGTACAGCCGGATGCCCTCGGCTGTGCTTTGGATTTTCAGGTCCGTGGCAGACAAAGCTGAAGAAGAAAGCAGTACAGTTAATGCACCTGCCGGTCTCTCCTGGAAGGGGTGTACTGAAGCATTTGCTGTGGCAAGGAAATGCTAACTTACCTATCTTCCTGCATACTTCAGTCATCAAGTCTTGGAAGGCTGTAGATAGAGAGGCATAGCCAAAACTTTAGCATAAGCATATTCCATCTAAGGTCAAATTTCAAGCTGTTAGTTCTCAAACAGTCCCTGTCTAGTGAAAGCCATTTGACAGAAGGTAAATTTGGTGACTCACTGATAGGGTTTTTTGTTTGTTTGTTTGTTTGTTTGTTAGTAAAATAACTCAGTTTTATAAGGCTTTAAAAAGACTTCTGCTTGTTTTGATCTATGCTTTCCTTGACTGGTTTGTAACTAACCCTGTGTGGACATTCTAGGAAAGGCCACTATGGCCTTTCCAGAAAGCCTGATGGCTTTGGAATGAATGCTTCCTTCTTTTTTTTTTTTATTAGATATTTTCTTTATTTACATGTCATATGATTTTTCTTTTCCCAGTTCCCCTTCCCATAAACAAACAAACAAACAAACAAAAGCAACAAGAACAAACCCCTGTTGGCTCCCCCCTCCCCATACTTGCCACCTCACCCTCTCCCACTTATTGACCCTGGCATTCCCCTACACTGGGGCACAGAACCTTCACAGGGCCAAGGGCCTCTCCTCCCATTGATGATTAACTTTGCAATCCTCTACTATATACATGCTGCCAGAGCAATCAGTCCCACCATGTATACTCCTTGGTTGGTGGTTGAGTCCCTGGGAGCTCTGAGGGTACTAGTTAGTTCATATTGTTGTTCGTCCTAAGGGGCTGCAAACCATTCAGCTCCTTGGATCCTTTCTCTAACTCCTTCACTGGGGACCCTGTACTCAGTTCAATGGATGGCTGTGAGCCTCTACATCTGTATTAGTCAGGTACTATCAGAGCCTCTCAGGAGACAGCTATATCAGACTGACTTGTCCTTCTTTCAGTCTCTGCTCCATAGTCTCTGCAACCTCTTCCATGGGTATTTTGTTTCCCCTTTTAAGAAGGAATGAAATGTCCACATTTTGGTCTTCCTTTTTCCAGAAAGCCTGATGGCTTTGGTATGAATGCTTACTTCTTAAGTCCCAGAAAACCTTAATTTAAATTACATGAGTTTTTTTATCTGTGTCATCAATTCATAATGAATTGATGTAACTGTAGTCTTTGTTAACTGTAGTCCCACCTCTACTGAGAACTGGAAGACAAATTACTGTCTCTGCAGTTAATTGCAATCCTGCTGTATTGAGGGAAAAACTGATATTTGGGGGTGGGGGGGCTATAAGTAGCTTTGTGTTATCATGTTATATTTGCCCTTAGTAAAAGTCTCTGAAAAATGGGAATGGCTGCTTTGATGTGATAATAATTGCAAGATCTAAGATTTCATACATGAATCTTTGTTACCAACCTTACAATGGGCTGATTTATTGGCATTCTTCTAAGAAGGTTTTGATCCTAGAACATTTTTGTAGAGTTGAAACAAAAATAATGATTTAAATTGAAAACAGACTTTTAGTGGCCTGCAGGCTATAAATTCTCTAAGGATCAAAAGTATATTTTTGATTTCTAGGAAGTCAAAAAGGAAAACTGTTTTTGAAAAAGGACAGTACTTTGCTCTGCTGGAATTTCAATTAAATTAAAGTCAGTGGACACAAATCAGCATGTTGTCCATGGCCAGCCGAGCCCTGGGTCATAACTCTGGTAGCTGTAGAACCCATGAGACAGACCATATTAGTTGATAGATTCACCTTCATCCACAAGTTTCAATCTGCTCTTATCTTTTCCTCGGTCATCTTTCAGGATAACTTCATAAAATCCAGCATCTTTCTTGGAAAACTGAGGAGACAGTGAACATGAGAGTTTATCATAGCTCAGATCTGGTTGGTACAACTGTGTGTGTGTATGTGTGTGCATGTGTGTGTGAATGCTCATTGTGAATGCATGTGTATTGTGTGGCTGTGTATGGATGTACATACAACATGTGAGTGGAGGTGGAGATCAACCTTGGCATCACTCTTCAGGGGCTATCATCTTGTTTGTTTTTAACCATTCACTTTTATTACATGTGTGTGAGTGTTCTGACAGCATGTCTGTTTCTATACCACATGCATGTAGTAACTGTGTACAGTGACACATGCTTCTAAAGAAAGCAGTCCCGAACTATTTTAGTTGAGAAAGGCGGTTGTGAGTCACCATGTGGGTGCTGGAAATCAAATCCAGGTCCCTGGAAGAGTAACTAGTGCTCTTAACATTGAGCCATCTCTCCATCTACAACCTTGTGTTTTGAGGTAGGGTCTCTCACTAGGGCCTGGAGCTCTCCAATGCAGCTACACTAGCTGACCACAAAGCTTCCAGGATCCACCTGTCTCTCTGTGTCCACCACTGGGATTATAAATGTGTTCCTATAGCAGTTAGATGTAAGCTGTTGTAACTCAGGACATGGAATGAATGATGAATCGAGTTTCTGTTGAGCAAACCAAGATACAGAGCTGGCAGCTCGCATGTCCACGGCCACCTACCTCTGTGATGAGCAGGGTACAAATGCCATCCTTAAAGTCATGTTTCTCATCCACAGAGATCTCCCGTTCATCTTTGTACCATACAATGTGAGTCTCTTTTTTAATATTTGCTACCTGTAAGAAGAGTCATGATTACCATCCTTGAAGAAATAAATGTCATTTTTATGAAGGTAAGCAGTTCTTATGCGTCTGAGTATTAAAGAAAAAATACTGAATTTGAAGTCAGAGGACACAGGGTTGTAAAGAAATTGGTCTAAAATGATTTTAGTGAAGAAAATGTTACAACAAGGGGAACACTAGAAAATAAGCTTAAATCAGTAGCATCTCTATTTCCAGTGGTAAAAATTGTCTTAACATCTGATTTCCATGACAAACACCAAAATTCTACATTGGGTGGTAGAACTGCTTTCTGCATGGATATACTGCAACAATTGGAATGGAATGGACACTATCTTATTGCCAGGCTCACTCCTAAAGGAACAGAGGGATTGGTAGTCAAGCCCCCTTGTGTAATGCTACATTGTTTCAAACCCAGCTTAAAACTGATGCCAAGAAAGAGCACTATGTGTCCATTCAATCAAGGCATATCAAAGAAGTGCTTTCCAACTTAAAAAAAAAAATCACTGTATCCATAGGTTTTTCTCTTAGATGTCTCTGTGTGCAAGCACAATTATCCCAAAATCCAAAACAAAACAAAATCCACCATAAACCCCATGCATTTTGGGGAAGGGATCTTCAAACTGCCCTTTTGTCTATGCCCTTCTGGAGCTCAGGGGCAACAGCAGGAGTTCCTTTCCTCAGGTGGTTTTACTGTCTCTCTCCAACCAAAGGGTCTATAGCAATCATCAGAAAGGCTGTGTCTGCTGCTTGGGAAGTGGAAAGGTTGATCTTTGGTCCACATTCAGTTTTATCTTTCTTTCTCCTGAATCAAATATTAAAACGCACCCACTCTTACCTTGCATTTCAACAACACGTTACATTCACCAGTCACTTCCCAGCTCAAATACTCAGCAAAATGTGGGCCTGTGAAATTTTAATGACATAAGCCATCTTTTAACTAGTCGCAGACGCAAGATCAAAGCTCAAAATCCTTAAATCCTTAGGCGATTTATATTTGGAGTCAGATTTTCTTAAAGTTAGGGATTTGGTTTTAAAATATCTTAATGCCTACATATTTAATAATTACTGTTTTAAATTATTTTTCAGCAAATGTGAAATGCTGCTCATTTAAATTTGCTATGGAAATAACTTTAGAATACTTAAAAAAAAAACAGTATCTATTTTTACCTTGTTTCCTGATCCATTCTTGTCGCTGGAATTCAGCTTCTTTCTGTAGCTTCTTATAAACTTGAAATTGAAAAACAAGGAAGTGTGAAACTGAGTTGGGCAGCACAGACCCACATGCCAGCCATGCTGCTAGTGATCCATTGACCTATTTTCATTATTATGATATCATAGATTGTGATGACACTAGTTTCTCTGATTTTTATAAAGAGATAGCCTTTGAAAACTATGTAACTTTGTATGTTTGTGTGAGTGTGTGTGAGTGTATATTTATAAGTATGTATGTGTGTTTATGTGTGTATATGTATGTGAGTATGTGTGAGTGTATGTTGTATGAGTGTGTATGTATATGTGAGTGTCTGAGTGTGAATGTGAGTGACTGTTTATATGTTGGTGTATATGTGTGAATATGTATGTGTGAGTATGAATGTGTACGTAAGAATGTGTATGAATGTATGTAAATGAGTTTGTAAGTGTGTATGTGTTTATGTGTGTGTGAGTGTATGTGTAAATGTGAGAGTGTGTGAGTGTACATGTATGGATGTGTGTGTGTGAGTATGAATGTGTGTGTGAGTATGTATGTGAGTGTGTAAGTGTATGTATATATGTGTATGTGTATGTGTATGTGTACGTGAGAATGTGTGTGAATGTATGTAAATGAGTGTGTATGTGTGTATATGTGTTTATGTGTGTGAGTGTATGTGTGAATGTGAGAGTGTGTGAGTGTATCTGTGTGTATGTGTGAGTATGAATGTGTGTGTATGTATGTGAGTGTGTGAGTGTATGTGTATAATATATGTGTATATGTGGGGAATAGATGTGAATGCATGTGTAAATGTATGTGTCTGTGTGAGTGTCTATAATAAGTGTGAGAATATGTGTGTGAATTTGAGTATGTGTGCATGTGTCTGTGAGTGCATGTGTGTGTGAATGTGAGTGTGTGTGAGTGTGAGTATGAGAGTGTGAGTGTGAGTATGAGTGTATGTGAACTTGAGTGTATGAGTAGAATATGTGTATGTATTTATATGTGAGTGTGTGTGCCTGTGTATGTGAGGATGTGTGTGTATATATAAGTTGGAAGTAGACATCAGATATGTTTGCTAATTCTCCTCTATGTACCCGTCAAGACAGGGTCTCACTATAAGCTTGGTTGTGCTGAAACTTATGTATAGATTGGGCTGTCCTTGAACTCAGAGATCTGACTGCCTCTACTTCCCAAGTGCTGGGATTAAAATTTTGCTCCACCACACCCAATGCTCTCCTTATTTTTTTAAGACTGGGTTTTAGGACTGGAGAGATGGCTCAGTGATTAAGAGTATGTATTGCTTTTACTCAGGACCAGGGTTCAAGTCTCAGCACCCATACTGGGCAGTTGGCAGCCATCTGTAATTCCTGCTCAAACACACTTCTGCAGATACCCACACAGAAACACATATACTCATACTTAAGAATAAAAAACAAATCTCTCTCTCCTTTTTAAAGATAAGATTTTAAACTAGACCTAGAGCTCACTGATTTGGCTAGCCTGGCTGCCAGCAAGCTCCAGGGAGTCTTCAGTCTCTGTATTCCCAGTACTGGGATGAGTAAGTGCTGCAATGCTGATTATCCAAACTCAGGTCTTATTGTTTGGAGTGCCAACACTTTATTAACTAAACCATCTCCCAAACCCCAAGACTAAATAACTTTTCCAAGGTCATAAAGCTAGGAAATGGTAAAGCCATACTGGCTATTACAAACAGACATTTGGCAGTCTTTTCAAAGCTTGTAAAATGCCACATTTTAAATCATAATGGTTTCTACAGACAATTATTACAGCTGACCTCTACAGTCTAGTGACTATATATGATTGACAGGTTTGGCACACATACAGTACTTTCACATTTTTTTTTCTCTCCAAAGTTTAATAACTTACAGTAACCACCACATGTTGTTAAAATAGTGTCATGGTTTGTTACTGAGACATATATATATACAGTTCTGGCTGCCCTGAAATTTCCTAGGTTGGAGAACTTAGCAGTACATACTTGTTTACATATAAAACCACTTAAGTCCAGCCATGCCTCAAAGTCGGGGAAGATTTTGGCGTTCCTTTAAAGCAATGTTCATTTCTAGGCAATGGAATACTACGGGAAGTATTGACTGGATTTTTAATTTGATGCAGGAATCCAATAAAGAGTTCCAGCCCAGCAGTCCAGGACCTCTCTTAAGCCGTGAGGTATTTCTATTGGCATGAGTCACCGGGTGTCCCACTGACTGTCCTTCAGAGTTCTTACCATCTCCAATGAGAACAAGAGTAGAATGGCCGGTTGCTTTTCCATCTTGAATCTGGAATGTGTATGTCCCTTCATCCTCATCCTGTAGCTTCTCCATGAACATTTCAATGATGCCCGTGTTTCGGTCGATGTGCATCTTGTATTTCTTCAGTGTGAAAAGACAAAGCCAGAGAAATTAGCAAGGAAAATATCTTGCTTTAAAGACAATAACTCTGATGAAATAAAAAAAAAACTTAAAGAATCAGAATTTTAATATTTCTAGACAACTAAGCATGTTGTCTAAATATCTTGTTCAAAGAAAAATGAACATATTATGTAGGTAGATGCTTACACAGAAACTGATTATGAATAGTTTGAAATCTCAACAATGTGGCTACTTAAACAAGACCTTCACAGTTGACATGCCTCTGTAGATGGGGGAAGTCTCAGAATGCCTTATCTCTAAATGAGAGTTGCAGGCAGTTAATGACTGCCCAGAGAGGGAGAGTCAGTCTTTTCCTAGGATGTGCCCCTGATAGGATCTCCCTAAAAACATACATACAAGCCACATTATATATATGAAATTCTTTAAAATTAAATTTTAAAAAATTAAAATATCAAAAATAAATGTTTTTAACTAAAAGCAACAAATGTAAACCCTACCGGCCCCTCGAAAATTTCCTTCTCATTAAATATGTAGTTGACTTTGGCATTGCCAGACAGCTTCTCAGCCTGCATCCAAAACCGGACCTGACCTTTCTCCAAAATTTCAACCGCCAACTCTGACTTAGTTGGGACAGCTAGGGAAAATAAAAATAGACAGAGTAAGTCATTGGTTAACAACAATTGATACAGATATTCTAACAAGTGAAAAAGATAGTCAGTACCAATAGCAATTATAGACCCTTGTCCTATGTGATACAGAGATGGTAGGCATATTATAGGGGGACCTCAGACTAAGGGATGTCATTATAGGGGGACCTCAGATTAAGGGACATCATTATAGGGGGACCTCAGACTAAGGGACGTCATTATAGGGGGACCTTAGACTAAGGGACGTCATTATAGGGGGACCTCAGACTAAGGGACGTCATTATAGGGGGACCTCAGACTAAGGGACGTCATTATAGGGGGACCTCAGACTAAGGGACGTCATTATAGGGGGACCTCAGACTAAGGGACGTCATTATAGGGGGACCTCAGACTAAGGGACGTCATTATAGGGGGACCTCAGACTAAGGGACGTCCTTATAGGGGGACCTCAGACTAAGGGACATCATTATAGAGGGCCTCAGACAAGGGGACAGGGGTCTCGAGTCTCATACATGGGATCTCACCCCTTTTGAAGCATAGTTATCGGAAGTGTCAAAACAAGAAAGATGAAGTTATCTATGGTGCACTTCCAGTTAACCTCTGTGACTCTCTATTGCTGCTTTAGTCAAGGTTATTCAAGGGCAGTCACAAGGTAAAATAAGAGAAATTCTCCGATGATCCAGGATGGCCAGTGTGTAGCTTCCAAATCTGCTAGTAAAAAATTATTTAACAGCCAAATGTCAGGGATGCCATTCTCTGTGTTTCCCCTATCTACTTCATAAAATTGCTTACATATTTGTTCTGCTTCAAAATTGAAGAAACTGTTGGGTATTCTGTACTGAGGGGATGCATTTGGGGGGAGGAGATAGGCTTTGAGGTTGAAACATGATCTTGAACAGGTGGTCCTCACCTGTCAACATGGACATTGTGCATCTTGCTTGGCTATCAGTTAATTATGGTATAACAGGATGCATTAATGATCAGAAAATGAAGGTCACAGGATCCCTTAGTGATTAGTAAATAGAGGTAAGTTCTCTATCCCCCACCACGTTTATTGATAAGAAAGCTGAATGCTAACAAAGAATAGTGACCCCAGAGACACAGAGCTAAGTCTGTGATTATCCCTGCTATTCTGTGCTGTTCTTTGTACCAGTTCCATTTCTATGCAGAAGACCGTGGTTTTCCAGTGTGAATGAATGAATGAGTGGAGCAGATAAAAGATAGCCCCCAAGACTAGAGGTTAACCCTTGTTACAAATAAATCTTGAGAATAGAAAGCATCTTCCAGAGAAGTCTAGGGAGCCCATCATGGAGGTCCTAATGTATGGTACTGTGACTCGGAATAGCAATGCCAAGGAAGGGACTGGCCTTTTTGGGAGCCTTTGATGTTCCCTGTCTGTCCCCAAGTCACAAGAATATTGTCTAGAGGAACACAGATCACCATGAATTGACACTGAGGGAATGAGCAAACATGACATGTGCATTCAGAGAGACAGACTGTGGCATGGATGTGGGAACAGCATGTGAGCCAGCCCCTTGGGCTTCACCAGCTACCTGCAACTGGTTTAATTATTGGCTCCACTAGCCTCGTGTTCTTAACCTCTAAACTCAAACCACCACAGTACTTTCTGGATCAGTGGATGTTTAAATGACACATTCCAACTAAATGCCCCAGGAAGGGCCTGGCATATAATAAATGCTCTATAAATGTTGGCTGTTCATATTTTGGTATCTGCTTTTTCCTCCAGTTGCTTTGACAATATTCTATAATTATAAAATATAATGTGTTGAAAACTAGGAGCACCTAGCAGTGTGTTTATAGTTATGGATATACACTTATGTGTGTGCACACAATATATTATCTGTGTAGGTAGGATGATAGCAAATATCTACAAATGAAGAGCCTTGATGCGGGATGTTGACAATATCGCATCTTCTACACTCAGACAAGCTGACTTGCCACACTGCAACTTAGCATTAGTAATGGCAGAGCAGGTCATATTATTTTCAGTTTCTACATCTATACTTTTTAATCTTTTCTTTTTTTTTTTTTTTAGATCCAAATCACCTTCTCTAACTATTTGTTCTAGCAAAACATATTATTTGTAGACTGAAGACATATGCTTATTGGTTTTCAAAATATTTTTGGAAATGGCTTTAGAGCAGAGAGTTTACTACGTTAAAGGATAAAGGAACGGGACTTTTAATTTTTATATTCAATGAGAAATGAGACAGGTAGAACCTTATAAATCTCAAGAAAACAACTTGATGTCTTCCTTACCCAGGAGGAGATGGGCGTGAACTGAGAAAACAGGCTGCTCTGCCTTGCTGGCAGCTCTCTGAAGGTTTCCTCCTTGCAGTTGGTGAAAGAAAATACTGGAACTGTCCTATTTAAAAATGCTGTTTCAAGGGTCTCAGAAAAGCTTCTCTGGGTTGGGGTATGATAGTCACACTCAAAGATTAAAACATGTCCCTGGGCTCGCCCTGTGTGCCAGCCACGATGTCACATCTGGTGCAACAAGGAAGCTTAGAGTTTGCTTAAATCCTTAGGTGTACGCAAGATAACAGATCTCAGTGTAGATGCCAACAATATGAGTTGGCTACGAAGCCCTTAATTATACTGTCTCCACGTCCAATTGATCCTCAACCCAGGGAGGCCCAGGCAACGTGAACTTAACAGTGACACCCTGCCTTGACTTCTCTTGACACTATCTTTTAACCTAAATATAAATGTT
Source organism: Mastomys coucha (assembly GCF_008632895.1). NCBI lineage: Eukaryota > Metazoa > Chordata > Mammalia > Rodentia > Muridae > Mastomys > Mastomys coucha. The sequence goes on along the minus strand of NW_022196896.1, from coordinate 135,710,289 downwards.
GTTGGGGAGGCTGTTGCCTGGATACATGAGCAGTGTTTACTAACTAGATTAGTGCTTCTTTCCACTTTGATCAGGCTTGAGCAGAGGATGTAAACATGTACCTTAGAAACAGCTTCTGACTGGGGTCTAAGAACTGTCACAATTGCCAATCCTAGAAAAAGAAACCGAAGCCCAGGGAAACGGAAATGGTTCATGCAAGGTCACAGAGCCAGAATGTCTAGGGAGGCCTCCACCTTCCACCTAGCTTTCAGAATTAACTGTATCATCCACAATAAAACTCTCCAGCTTTATGGTGACTAAGCACACAGAGAAAGTTAATGCCGTGGAGCTAGGACCTCCCAAAACTCCACAGTCATAAGAAATATAAGCAAGCATTGAGGAATCTTTTAGATTCTTAATTTAAAAGAGGGAGAGCATTCGCCACTCTTTAATCTGCTTTCTCAAACATGGCAGTGTGTTTCTCTGGCCAGTGGATAAGGGATCCTTCCAGTGGGTAGCGGAACCTTCGAGGTGTTATTTCAAGCGTTCTTTCCTTTAGGTGTCAGCTGTAGAGTTTAATCTTTTATTTGGAAGGTGCTTTGTCTAAGGGAGTGTAAATAGCTAAGAAGGCTCCTCTTCAGAATGAGGCCCTTTACCCTATTTCCCAAGAGTATAAAACATTGTGTTTAGATTGGCTTTGTTCAGAGCTTTGAGTCTCCTATCATGTACTAACATTAAGGATTTGCCTAAAACATATAAGTGGGTATGTTCAGAACATATGAGTGTGATCCCAAAACACATGGGTTAAGAACTGAAAGACATATTTACTCATATTACATCTTTGGATCCTCACACTGCCATGCAGAATGAAGCATGGTGTGGGTTTTCTTTCCACCCCTTTCCCTTTCTCTTTCCTCCTGGTCCCCTTCTAATTTTCTTGTTTGATTCTCTCTTTTTAGGCAGAGCCCCTGGTGGCCCAGGCTGGCCTCTAACTTCCAATTTTGTGGTATAGCCCAGGATGACCTTGAACTTGTGATATCAAGTTCTGAGATAACAGGTGTGTGCCATCACATCTGGTTTTATGTGATGATGGGGGGTCAAATCCAGGGATCTGTGCCTGCCAGAAAAGCACACACAGCCCTATGGAGTATTTTTCTATGTTAATATCTTGTCATTTCTGGGGGGAAATGGCAAAGAAAAGAATCATTTCTAGGAAGTGTTTGTGTGGCTGCTGGCTTGTGATGTATATTCTAATGCCTCTCCGCATTTCTCTTTTTCTTTCCTCTCTCCTTCTTTATTCCCTCTTTTCTTTCCTTTGTCAGGTTTCATCATGTAGCCCAGACCAGACCATGAATTCAGGACTCCTCTGCCTCTACCCCCACCCCCGCTCTTATAAAAAAAAAAAAAAACTTCTTAGGTCAAAATAGAATCTTGAGGTTGTCTAGTTTGGCCTTGAACTTGACCTCTGTCTGTAGCCCAGGCAGGCTTTGAGCTTGCCTTTTTCCTGTCTCTGCTAAGTAACTAAGATTACAGCACTGTGCCATCAGGTAAGGCTTTAAGCTTTTTCTTAATCCCATTTGAGCTGTCATTTGTTCTACTGCAGAAGCTGAACTCTGGCGAAACCACTGAAATATGCAAGTGTTCCAGGATACTTACTTGGGAACTTGTGCTCCTGGCTGAGGGCGAGCAGACGTTTCATTTCTGTATAGAAAAATGGAAGGCAAACCTTTACCTACTAAAGCAAACACTACTTGATAACAACTGGGAAATGAAAGCAACTTTAGACTCAGGGAGAAATGATTTAAACTCACCTTCCTCATCTATCAGGTAGCTTGACGCTATCCCATCAGTGTCTGTCACATCACAAGAGTAGGTGCCCAAGTCATCTGTCCCCAGATCTTTAAAGGTCATTTTTGTCCTTCAAAACAAAATATGTTTCCTAGAAATGAGACTTTGCATGGTCTGTGCACCTGTGACTGAGCTAAAGTTCTCTAGCTCTGGGCATCTTGGGTTTAACATCCTTTCCATTAGGAAGACTTTCTTGATTTCTGGTAGGATGATGAGGACACAGGTATGAATGTCCCATCTCCAAGCTCTGCTGCATATATACACATGCTACAAAGAGACAGTCTCCTGATTTGCCCTTTCTGAGGAGCCTAAGGTAGAACATTTGGCAGGTAATCTGGGTGTTTCTACACCAATCCTATACTTCTCTTGTCAGACTAATGGTAAATTCAGATCATGCTCCTGTATAATAATGCCTGTGCCTTCAGAGACAGGTTTCTGCTTTGCTCTCTATTGTTTCTCTGGCACCCAACACATGGTCTGGAACACACAACTTAATTAATGAACAGATCAATATTCTAGTTCACCATGCTTCCTCATTTTCTCTAGCTCCATTACCAGCCATGTTACTATCTAAGATCAACTGAACATTTTAATGTTACCAGAAGAGAAGTTTATAGTTTGATTGTTTTTCTTTAATCAAATGTGTTCTACTTCAAGAACTGTGCATTGAAGGATTATATTCAGGCTTATACTGGCTGTGGATTTTTATAATACCATATGTAGAATAGTAATGATGTCATTTTCTTATGGCGCAAAGGTTAAGTAGGAGCAGGAGCTTATCTTATGTTCTTACAGTGAAGAGGTGATGTGTTACTGGGATAGAGGTATTCCTTACTTATTGCCTTTGTTTTCGACGTCTAATCGTGGAGAGTCTTCAGTAGGTTCATAATCTTTGGACCAGACAAATTCCGACTTGGGAGTCATCTGATCACATTCAAAGTTCAAAGAAATGACTCCATCATCATCCACATTCACAACAACCTCTTTGGTACCTAGAAGATTATAAAGAAGGCAGTTGGGACTTGTGATAAAACCAGACAGCTAAGAAATCTTGTGTTCATATGCCTTCCTTTATTTAGCCTTAGAGCAAGGCTGGACTGGGCCAGGGATTTTCTGCATTTCAGCTTCCATCCTGTGACATGGGATTAAATGAATCTGTCATATTTCTTATGTAGAAACAGCACCAGAGCCAGCTCACTCTGCCTGGAACTGAGGAAAAATTGATTGAAATGGATACCACAGTTGGGAATGGACTTGATTGTCATTGTGACAAAGAAGTCTTGGGCAAGGGGAAAGTAGATTCATGATCTTTGCTTCAATAAATCCTGTATCTACTAGGTTACCAAAAAAGAATAGAAAGATATTATTAAACTAACAAGAAATTTCCAGGAGGAACTAAAAAGAATAAGCACCACCTACATTTTCTTAAATAAAATCTTAAGTCATTTTCAAAGGAAGAATATATGGGAACTGTGTCTACTCACCCCATTACCTTATCAATTTGAAGATGTCTCTTTAAATTAGAAATGATAACTAGAGAAGATTATTATTGAGCCATATGAAAATTTAAATGAAGATGAATTTCAAGAGATCCAATGTGTTTCAAGAAGATTGATTTCTGAGTTTTAAAAGAAAATAATTTAGAGTTATTTTATTTGGGGCATTATAATAAATTATACTGGCTTCCAATATAGCAATGTAAAGTTTGTACACCAGCACATCTATTGCCAAATCCAGTTTGAAAGAAACAAAATGTGCTCAATACATGCAAATTCAATCATCAGCCTAAACTCTGTCTCAGTATATTAGGGAAATTAGATTTAGTCTCTGAAAGATATAGTTTTATTCTTTTTCAAAGTGTTAGCAAACTTTCCTATAGATGTTTCCCAGAGAAATGTTATTTTGTCTCTAGATATACCATTAAAGTCCATCATGGGTATTGTTCAGTATAACCATCAGTGGGGTTGGAGGAGAGCCAAACTCTTGTTAGAGGATGTTTGAGAGGAAACTAAGCCCAGACAATGAGGATCTTGGATCCTGATTGTGATAGTTGATATACTTTGTGTTCTTCCCAACAACAATGCAAGCTTTCACTTCTGTATCTATGTATACATCCAAACAGTGATTGTTAACACACATAAAGAGGAGAGAGAGAAGAGTGGAGACAGTGTTAGGTCTCACAGACTTTCTCAGTTTTAGTTTTCACAAATGGTTATCATCATATTTGACTCATTGGTAATCTAAAATAACAATCAATTAAATGTCTAATTGTTTTTTAAGTGAAGCATCTGCCACATGTAAAGTTGTAGGCCTTGTCTTTTGTTGTTGTTGTTGTTGTTATTGTTCTTGACAGTGCGTGACTAATCCAAACACCCCATTTTTATAAAGTCCTGAAGCAATGTGCTTATTGGAATTTAGATAAAGGCCAGTGCTGAAGAATGTTTGGGCCAGCTAGTATTACAATGCAGGGTTTGCAAGAGTCACTGTGAGAATATAAATTCAGCATATTTGCATATCTGTATTTCTACGAGGAGGACATAAGGGATATCCTCCTTATATGGGTATTGACTGAATCTTTTTCACTTTTTGTATAGTGTTGACTTTGGAAGCTTGACCAGTTATTCATATCGACCATTATCTTATCTATAATCCTTTCCAAGAGAAAATGAATCACCATTTGCTGTTTATTATAGTAAAGACATGACTTAAGTTTATAAAAGATGTTTGTTCTAAAATTTTAATTTCCCCCACTAAAGCTAAATATGAGACTTCAATGCAAGGAAGTCATAGAACTGAAAGCATATGGGTAGGTCCATTGGCTCCACCTCTCTCTCAGTTTAGTAGATACCTTTGTACTGTAAAGCCTCACCCACATGGAACCTGGCTCCAAACCAACAAATAAAAGAACACAGTTCTCTAAGTGCCAGGGCTCATGTGCCAAAGTCCACTTTAGGGTCCTGCTCACTGGGAATTCCAGACTGTCACACCAAATCTATTTATACTTCACTAGTGGCGGATGTTGACAAATCTAACTGGCTACTTCCTTAGCAGATGAAGCTTAATAAATAGAGATGAACCTACTACTGGTAAACAGATTGAGAGCAGAAAAAAACTAGAAAGGAGATAGAAAAAACCAAATACCTTCTGTCCAGTAAAGGTATCACCACATTGCAATCCTATGCTACAAATAATGTTTGTAACAATGGCTCTGAGCCATATACACAAAGAAAATAATAGGGTTCAGTACATTGCATCAAAAAGTGTTTATTGAAACATATAATCTTTTCAAACAACTTCATAGAGCCTTAAAATGAAAATTAACTGATGGTTTGGCAGTAAGTTCTCAGATAAATAGAACAGTTAGATACTTAAAACAGAACTTCAATTATTTATTTGTGTATTCACATTTTGATAAACAGGCAAATGAAATAAAAGCACTGTGCTAATGGCAGAAGCTTTTCTATATCATTTTACACTTAAAAGCCAAAACAAGATCTGAGTCTGTTGCTCTGCTGCCAAAAGAAAGGACTTCCTGCAAACAGTCTCATCTAGGTGAAAGGTCAACTCGCTTTCCTTAACATTGGGTTGGAAAAGGGAGCCAAAGTCTGCAAGACTCGGGACTTTTCAGGGGCTACTTCTGAATCTGTTTAAGAACATGAGAATTCACTTCCTACACCAGGAGATTTGAGTAGACAAAAAAAAAAATGAGATTATTTTGGCCTGACAAGGTGTTTAAACTTGTCCTGGGACTACAGAGACAGCTCAGTTACTATGAGTGTATGTTCTAGTTTTGTAGAGGATCTGAGTTTGGTTCCCAACACCCACAGAACACAACTTACAACTGACTGTAGCTCTAGGTCCAGGAGATCCAACACCTTCTATAGACCTCACAGACACCTGCACTTGTGTACACATAACACAATCCTCCCTCCCTCCCTCCCTACTTCCCCTCTCCTTTTCTTTCTCTCCCCTCGTCATGCATACACACAAACACAACACACAATTAAAAACAAATCTTTTTTTTTAAATAAGTATTTAAGAAAAAGAAAAATTGTTCCTAGTCAGCTCTTCAACCTCAAATATCCTCAAATACTGAGGATAAAAATCCTTAATGTAGCCTTCCTATTTCCGTCTGCACCTGGAGTGCAGTACACCCAAATACCTCCAGGAGAGAGCTGATCTCCCAGGAGTGCCAACACACCTGTGAGCACAGGTAAGACCACCACTTCTGTTTAAATTCCTGGCCCAAGAGTGATGCTCCCAGAGCCATCAGGACACAGGAACCAAGCTTGGGACAGGATTCTTTTGGTTTTCTTCTTCACCCTAGAGCTGGCCCCGTGCCTCAGCTTTCCATACCCACATTCCTCCCAGAGAGAACTGGTCTCCCAGGAGTACTGACACACAGGCTTGCAGGAGGAACAAGCCACGGTGAGAAACAGCAAGACCAGCTAACACCAGACATAATCAGATGGTGAGAGGCAAGGGTAAAAACATAAGCAACAGAAACCAAGGCTACTTGGCATCATCAGAACCCAGTTTTCTTACCACAGAGAGCCCTGTATACCTCAACACACCAGAAAAACAAGACTCTGATTTAAAATCACATCTCATGAAGATGATAGAGGACTTTAAGAAGGACATAAATGACTCCCTTAAAGAAATACAGGAGAACACAGATTAACAGTAGAAGCCCTTAAGGAGGAATCACAAAAATCCCTTAAAGATTACAGGAAAACACAAACAAACAGGTGAAGGAACTGAAAAAACCCTCTAGGATCTAAAAATGAAAATAGAAACAATAAAGAAATCACAAAGGGAGACAACCCTGGAGATAGAAAACCTAGGAAAGAGATCAAGAGTCATAGGTGCAAGCATCACCAACAGAATACAAGAGATAGAAGAGAGAATCTCAGGTGCAGAAGATACCATAGAAAACATTGACACAACAGTCAAAGAAAACACAAAATGCAAAAAGCTCCTAACCCAAAACATCCAGGAAATTCAGGATACAATGAGAAGACCAAATCTAAGGATAGTAGATATAGAAGAGAGTGAAGATTCCCAACTTTAAGGGCCAGTAAATATCTTCAACAAAATTATAGAAGAAAACTTCCTTAACTTAAAGAAAGAGATGCCCAGAAACATACGAGAAGCCTACAGAACTCCAAATAGATTGGATCAGAAAAGAAATTACTCCTGTCACATAATACTCAAAACATGAAATGCACAAAACAAAGAAAGAGTATTAAAAGCAGTAAGGGGAAAAGGTCAAGTAACATATAAAGGCAGGCCTATCAGAATTACACCAGACTTCTCACCAGACTATGAAAGCTAGAAGATCTGAGCAGATGTTATACAGACCCTAACCAGCCCAGGCTACTATACCCAGCAAAACTCTCAATTACTGTACATGGAGAAGCCAAGATATTCCATGACAAAAACAAATTTACACAATATCTATCCACAAATCCAGCCCTACAAAGGATAATAGATGGGAGACACCAACACAAGGAGGGAACCTACACCCTAGAAAAAGCAAGAAAATAATCTCCTTTCAACAAACCGAAAAGAAGATAGCCACACAAACATAAAAATAACATCAAAAATAAAAGGGAGTAACAATCATTATTCCTTAATATCTCTTAACATCAATGGACTCAATTCCCCAATAAAAAGATATAGACTAACAGACTGGGTATGTAAATAGACCCCAGCATTTTGCTGCATACAGGAAACGCATTTCAGTGTCAAAGACAGACACTACCCCAGAGTAAAAGGCTGGAAAACAATTTTCCAAGCAAATGGTCCGAAGAAACAAGCTGGAGTAGCCATTCTAATATCGAACAAAATCAACTTTCAACCAAAAGTTATCAAAAAGTTTAAGGAAAGACACTTCATATTCATCAAAGGAAAAATCTACCAAGAAAAACTCTCAATTCTGAACATCTGTGCTCTAAATGCAAGGGTACTCACATAAAAAAAGTTTCATAAAAGAAACTTAACTAAAGCTCAAAGCACACATTGCACTGCACACAATAATAGTGGGAGACTTCAGCACCCCACTCTCAGCAATGAACAGATCATGGAAAGAGAAACTAAACAGAGACACAGTGGAACTAACAGAAGTTATGGACCAAATGGATTTAACAGATATCTATAAGACATTTTGCTGAGCAGTGGTGGCACACACCTTTAATCCTAGCACTTGGGAGGCTGAGGCAGGTGGATTTCTGAAGAGTTCAAGGCCAGCCTGTTCTACAGAGTGAGTTCCAGGTCAGCCAGGGCTACACAGGGAAAC